>NW_009953645.1:103849-112946 GCF_000747805.2 Chaetura pelagica | reverse complement strand
GAGCCGCGGGCGGGGGCCGGGCGGGGACTGACAGAGCATTGCTTCTTCCCCTAGTTACGGTTTCGTGGAGTTCGAGGACTCCCGCGACGCCGATGATGCCGTTTACGAGCTGAACGGCAAAGATTTATGCGGGGAGCGGGTGATCGTGGAGCACGCCCGCGGCCCCCGCCGCGACAGGGACGGGTACAGCTACAGCAGTCGCAGTGAGTACGAGGCCGTCTCTCCGCGCGGTTTCTGGGCAGCTTCGGGCGGAGGGCGGTAGGCGAGGGGAGGCAGCTCGGCTGTGTTGGTAGGGCAGAGCAGAGGAGGTGGAGTGGAGGGGACCGAGTCCGCTGGGGGAGGGGGTTCGCTGCCTCTGCCAGCGCGGTGCTGGGGGATACCTGGTGCATCGTGGGGAGCAACTGCTTGGCTCACTGAGGGCTGCAGGCATATTTCCTGCCACCAGCGTTGCACTCAGATATCCCCTCAGAAACTTAGGAGGGCAAATTTGTGAAGCAATTCTGGCCGCAGGATTGTGGCCCAGAAAGGGTTTCTCTTTAGTTATGAACGGTATGCTCTGCTAATTTAAGGGCTCCGATGTTCTTGGGAACATTTGGATGAAGTAGCAATGTTGCATCATTGATGTTAATTAGTAAATACCGTTGCATAATTGGGGTAGAAGCACTCGGCTGTGAACTTCCATGTGAATGTTTCAGTTGAATATATTATAAAAAGGGTGGGGGGAGGTTTTCCAGCAGGAGTCTGTTTTACTAAGTGGGGGATATTGTAAATATTTCTATGTTCAGCAAATTTACATTAGCTTCTTAAGCTGAGCTATATAGAACTTAATTGGCCTAGTACTGTAATTGAAAGTACTAAGGATTACTTCCAGTAATCTCTAGAAGCTTGGTGTTTGGGGGGGGTGGGTCTTTTTTAAAAGAAACAAATGTATGTTGTTTAAAATTGTTGCATGTTCAATTCAAACTTTTTAACAAGTCCTTGATGTTTCAATTTAAAAGTGACCAGTGGGGCTGAGGCTGTGTCCACTGAGGCTAAGATGACTGCCTTTCCTGATTGGCCATGGCTTTTCCATACATTGTGTGACCCTTGCCCTATGACCCTTTGGCTGACCTTACCGGAAGCCATGACGACAGCAGCCTTTTGCCATTAGACGCAGGGTGATGGTGAGGATTCCAAGGGTTAGACAAAACTGGTTAAACTGAACTAGGTGACTGTTACCTTGCGTGTTTTGTGGCCAAACCACCACCAAAAACCTCATACTGTGATGTAAGTACTTAGTGTAACTAGTAAACGTTTTTGTAAAATGTAGAAATGCATGTAATCAGTTAAGTTTTATATTTTACAATGTTCTGTAAAATAAAACTTAGCAAGGTGAATCTAATAAGGAGCAGTCACTCTCTAACAGATCTTAGGAGCACAGACTTGTAGGATTTTAGTCTGTCTGATTTGCCATTTATATAGATTATGGCAAAATTGAAAATTTTATTGGCGGCTTAGAGAAATAAAGTCCTACTCCAGTAAATGTAACTGTTTAACTAACTTTTTCAGAACATTGAGTTTTATTTATGCTAGGAGGCAGTCTAACTTTTTTCTTTGTACAATAAAGGTGGGGGTGGTGGCGGATATAGCAGTCGGAGACAATCTGGAAGAGATAAATATGGACCACCTGTTCGTACAGAGTACAGACTGATTGTTGAGAACCTTTCCAGTCGCTGTAGTTGGCAGGATTTGAAAGTATGTATTAATGTTCTATCATAGAGCCTGTTGTGACTAGCAGGAAGTAGTGACTTCCTTTAATATCAATGTTCATTTTTTATTGAGGTAGAAGTAATTGAGAAGCATTTGTGCATGCATGTATACCCACAGTTAATGCTTCTTGCATTTGCTCAGACTTGTCTTCAGCTGATGTACTTGCAGAGCATAAATCCTGTGGAATGGCTATGGGATTCTTCATCTGCTCCTTGCAGGATTTCATGAGGCAAGCTGGCGAAGTAACCTATGCAGATGCTCACAAAGAACGTACAAACGAAGGAGTGATTGAGTTCCGATCTTACTCGGACATGAAGCGTGCCCTGGACAAGCTGGATGGCACAGAGATCAATGGAAGGAAGATCAGGCTGGTTGAAGACAAACCACGGTCGAGCCATAGGCGATCGTACTCAGGCAGCAGGTCAAGGTAACTTTGGGACACATCAGCCTCTGCAGACTACTTAAGAGGTGTATAGGTAGCCCTACCAGCTCATACCCATTCATAGGTTGCCATATCTTGATATTTTTATATTCTTTCATATTTTCTGAATAGGATGATGTCTGAGAATAGAAGGAATTCACATAATACAGAAGGGCCAGTTTTCAGATGTGAAACATCAGATTAATTTCTTGACAATATATTGAATCTAGGTGGATTAATGGGACACCTTGATGTGGCCATGCTTGTTTTTGAGAAGTTCTTTAGCAGCTTTTCTCTGTTAGCACAGGAGAGCACATCAAGCAAAGAATAAGGCACAAATTACATTTTAACTTATTACAGGTCACGATCTAGAAGACGGTCCAGAAGCAGAAGTCGTAGAAGTAGGAGCAGCCGCAGCAGGTCCCGTAGTGTCTCCAAAAGCCGTTCCAGGTAAGTGATATATTGTTTTCTTTAGTACAGGAGTTAGATATTTACAACTACTGTTAAGTACGCTTCAGTTCATGCAGAATAAACTGTCTCTTTTTGAAAGATCTAAATCCAGGTCACGAAGCAAGGACCGCTCACGTTCCAGATCTAAAAGCAGGAAGTCTAGATCAAAGAGCAAATCGAAACCCAAGTCTGACAGAGGTTCACGCTCTCACAGCAGATCCAAGGAGAAATCTGAGAAGTCTCGGTCCCGATCCAGGTCCAGGTCTCGATCTCCCAAAGAAAATGGTAAAGGAGATACTAAGTCTAAGTCCAGGTCAAGGAGCAGGTCTCGCTCCAACTCTCCACAGCAGCAGCCGTCTGCCAAGGCTCGTTCAGAGTCACCACCCAAAAGAGCTGCATCGAGGTCCCACTCCAGATCTCGTTCAAAATCTCGCTCACGATCAAGATCTAGTTCAAGAGATTAAGACTATAACTCTCCTCTTGCATTGCACACTATTATGGAACATTTTCCTACTTGTCAGGCCATTAGTGTTATGTTAGTACTTCAGAAGTTGGTTCTTTTCTCTTGCAGGAGTGAATGGCCTAAAAGTAAGAAGCAATGAGGCATAAAGGTTTTAATTTGTATCCCAAATTTGAAAACACAAGATAGGGTGGTGGTACATAGCAGGAAGGGTCCCCCTTTTGTAGAAATTCGTTCAAAGTTTGATTTTGTAGCATTTCTGCAGGAGCAACTTAACTACTCCTGAATGCAAAGTGTTTTTTATATTAACAATAAACTGAATATAAACAGGCTTAAATCTGGGCTTTTTTTAAACTATAATTTTGTCCTTTTTTTTTTCATGGTTTTAAAACTATGGGTATCGTTAGCTTAATAGGTTACAGCTTGCTACTGAATGCAGGATTGCCTTGCTGGGTAGGTCATACAATTATCTGGTTAATCTTAATTTATGGAAGCAGGCTGCAAACTTTATCAACTGGTAACAATTCTAGGAAGATTTTAGACCAACAATAAACTCAAATTGGAGCATTTGTGTCGTATCTTAACTTGCCAAAAGAACATTCCCTCCCATACTGTGACTGTATTAGAGGTAATAAAGGTACTCTGGAACCTGTATCTTGCAGTATTGCTGAAAGATTCTACATTTCAGACTTGAAAGAATGAAAGTTTTTTGATAATTTTTTGCTTGAGTATCAAGTGTCAGTTACTGTCAGACACTGACATGTCTCTTGGATTTGATCCAAGTCACTAGTATGTTGTATGGTTTGTCAGCCTCTAAATACCTATTGGATATGAAAACTAGGTAAATAAAACTGTCTTCCCTCCCTTTTGACTCATATTACCGTTTTGCTTCAGGTGAGAACGATAATCCTATTGTGTCTTAAGTTTCAGCTTTATTGGAAATGTAATCTCTGAGCTAGAGTTCCAGTCTAATCAAAGGCTTTGCTAAACCACAGTTGCCAATTCACTTAAATTGTTGAATAGGTCTCATCCCAAAAATTCCCCTTATAGCTAATTTGATTTTTGTAACATGCAATAGCAAACATTAGAACTGCCTTGTATTCTTTATACAACATGTAGTTTGACTTGTATAAAATTAAATTGGTGACTCAAAACTCGCATATATTGCAGTGTAATGGGATTCTTTCTGCCTCATGCTGGGGAAATCTCAATTTATCCTTCTTGCCTCTTCTGCTGGAGTAATTTTGTTTTACTAGGTGACTTGGGAGCGCTTGACTTACACTTGGTTTTGTGTTTGAGTCCAGCTAGCCAACCAAGCACAGTTGGTCCCAGGACATTATCCTTCAGGTGGGACTGGGTATGAAGCACCTCTGGTCAGAATCATACATGTCTGCTCTGTGAACTGGAGCAGGCAGAATCACAGAATGGTTGGGGTTGGAAGGGACCTCTGAAGATGAAGTCCAACCCCCCTACCAGAGCAGCACCAAAGCGAGGGCAAATCACTCAGAAATGCATTCAGACAGGTCTTAAAAGTCTCCAGAGAAGGAGACTCCATAACCTCTCTGGACAGCCTGTCCCAGGGCTCTGTAACCCTCACAGGAAAGTTCTCCCTTGTGTTGAGTTGGAACACGTTAAGTGTGTGTTCATATGTGACTTGTTGCCACATTTTCTCCTGGAGTTCTTTATGATCTAAATAGTAATTTTGAATATACTGTTTCTTACCATTTCCTTAATCATATCCAGAAACTTGAGCTATTGCTGCATATGAGTAGTTGTGCCAGTACAAGGAGACATCCTGGCATAAGTAAAGGTGATTTTGCCTGCTAAGCTCATATTCCTGATGGAACCCGAACAGAAGTGATTGCATGGCTGGTGTTGCTGTAAGATCAGGTTGCTATTGCTTTGATATTGTACACTTTTCCATGCTTGTTCCCATCCCAAGCATGGAAAAGCAGCTGCATTTGAATTGCTAAGCTAAGCTTTCCCATGGCTATATGACCAGAATTACAGATAATTGTGGTGTGACTAAATCCACACTTCAGCTAATGTTGTATTCTCTGAAGCTAGAATGAGGTGACTGTTGTGTATAGTTAAGTTGTGATAAGCATTTAAAAAAAAAAAAAAAAAAAAAGGAAGCTCTTAGTTAAGGTGTATTTTACCATAATGACTAGAAAGTTGATATGCTGTAGTTCTGATCAGTGCAGGCAATGACTTCTCTATGTTGGATTTCTCTTGGAGCTCCCTTGGGCTGCTATGCATAAGACTAACAGCCCTTTACTGTGCAAATGAGGCAGGAATTCTTTGGAAATTCCTTGTTTCCAAGGAACACTTGTTTCCTTCTGGATTTTTTTTCCTCTGCAAAACTAGTAGGCTTTCAGTAGTGCCAGATGCTGAGCCAGTGAACTGCAAAGCTTGAGATAACACCTTAAAGAAGCCACCAACAAAACCCAAGCACTGTAGTCCCTCTAGCTCAGTCAGTACCAAGTTTTTGTAGGAGTGGAAGACTCTGTTGTGTATTTGTGATACACGAGTGTGATTATTCCTGAGATCCCTTGCAGGTACTGCGGAAGTATGGTTTGGATAAAGATCTTACACTTTATAGAAGAGTAAAAGACCATACAAGACTTGAATCCTTGCTGGGTTTTTGCAGCTCTAGGATGTGCTTTGCATTGGCTGCAGTAGTAGCAGAAGTTGATGGCAAAACCATCTGGTCTTGGTTGTATTGTCTTTAACCTAACAGTGGAGCCATGTTTTCAGGGATGTGCTTCAGTATTAGACATGCTGACTGTTTTTTTCTGCATTTGGTAAACCAATATGAATTTGATCTTAAAAAGACAAAAAGAAATGTGGCTTATCAAATATGGAGTGCAGGAGTGACTTATAGCAAATTGTGAATGAGAAATCAGTACCATTCAAAGAGTGAAACTTGGGATTTGGGGCTGTATTTGGGATCTGTTTTTACTCTTCTATTAAAAGAAGTGTCCTTCCCTGAATTTTGGTGTTCTCTACTTAAATCAGTGATTCATGTGATGTAAAATACCAGCTTTAAAGTTAGATGGTGAAAACACCTCTCCCCTTTAGTCCATCTCACTTGAACCCTAGCAGACTGCTTTGTGGACATGGTGAGTCAATGCTCTTCATGGCCTTGGAAGTTATTAGAAATCTTCCCTGCACCGTTTCTTTTGAGCAGCAGTGACACTGACTGTCATGCACAAATGGGGAAATCTGGCATTAAAATTCTTGCTCAGAGTTTCTGGATGTTCCATCATTTGTGTGCTTTTTCCCAGCTCAAAGCAGGTGGTTTTCAATGCCCTTGCCATGGGCAGGGACACCTCTCCCGCTAGATCAGGTTGCTCCAAGCCCCATCCAACGTGGCCTTGAACACTTCCAGGGATGGGGCTTCCACAGCTTCTCTGGACAACCTGTTCCAGTGCCTCACCACTCATGGTGAAGAACTCTTCCTAACAATCTGAACCTAAATAGATCAGATCTCATCTATTTGCCATAATCATAATGTACATTTGCATCCAGTCCTATCTCCTGGATGAAGAGCAGTGTTTCTCCTAGAAATGGCTGAAGTGCAAAACCTTTCCCCTGCACAGTGTTCTGCTCAGTGTCAGCATCCTTGGGATGCACCATCCTGGGAGGAGAATCATACAGCAAATGGTCTCTTGTGATCATGGTGGCTCAGCAGCGACGCTGTACTGGTGGGTGCAACTGCTCCCCTTGGGCAGCATCTCATAGTCTGCTCAAATTTCTGGTATAAACATGCTGCTCAGGATGGAGTCAATGTTGACCAATTGGAGAGACAGGAGAAAACGTTTTGAAAGAACTTCTACACTTGCTTTATCTGGGTCTATTTGCTGACAATTAAAAACCGTTGCTCTGTGAGCTGCAAGTGTAATCCGCTATGTGCCATAATGTAGGTATCACATACATCAGTTTGATAACACACAGCAGAATTGTTCTGTAGTTCTCCATACCTTAAAGGCCCCTAGAGAGTGTGAATCATAGAATAGTTTGGATTGGAAGGCACCTTAATGATCATCTAGTTCAAACCCCCCTGCATGGGTGAGACACCTCCCACTTGACCAGGGTGCTCTGAGGCACAGAACTGCAGTGAGCAAAAGCTACAGATGCCACTTTGTACTCAGAACATCTCTTGTTGCACATCTGTCATCTCTTCCACAGCCCTGCTGCAATCTGCACTGGTTAGGTCGAGTAGTATTAATGGCTAATCCATGTCAGAATAAATTTGATAATGAAAGCATTACTAAGAGCTAAATTTAAATAAAATCAGATAATATCTTGAGTTGGAAGGGACCTATAACCAGTAGTCCTACTCCTCAGACTACTACCTAAAATTATCCAAGAGCGTAGTCCAGACACTCTTTGAACTGTGACAGGCTTGGGGCCCTGGGGAGCGTGTTCCAGGGACCGACCACCCTCCAGTGAAGAACTTTTTCCTAATGTCCAACCTGAACTTCCCCTGACACAGCTTCATTCCATCTCCTCGTGTCCTATCGCTGGTCACCAGAGAGAGGAGATCAGCACCTCTCCCTCCGCTGCCCCCCTTGAGGAACTTGTAGACTGCGATGAGGTCCCCCCTCAGCCTTCTCTTCTCCAAGCTGAACAAGCCAAGTGACCCCAGCTGCTCCTCGTAAGTCTTGCCCTTGAGACCTTTCACCACCTTGGTCGCCCTCCTCTGGACTCATTAGTCTGATGTCCTCCTTCTGTTGAGGGTCCAGCCGTGCCCACAGTGCTGGAGGTGGGGCCATCCCAGCACAGTGGGACAGTCCCCTCCCTTGGCTGGCTGGCAATGCTGGGCCTGATGCACCCAGGACACAGCTCTTTTGGCTGCCAGGGCAAACTGCTGACTGCTGGTCACCCTGACATCAGCTCAAACCCCACATCTGGGGCAATTACACCAACCAAAGGCTTGAAGCTGGGAGAGCTCTTTTTTGCTAAACGTGGCTGTTTCCCAGGAATTGCTTATTCTGAGTTTATGGGTTTTTTTCAATGGGAAGCTAATGGGAGGTGAATGCTGATTTATTTTTCCTGATTCAGATCAGATATGATCTTCCCACTGCAGCATAAAAGGATTTATATGGGAAGACTTTCAGTCCTGTGCCACTGAAGGTTCCTTTGGAAAGTGAGAAAGCAGCAGCAAAGGAAGCACTTACTGCTTACTTCCTGATTTTCAGGATCTAATTGCTTCACCAGAGTCTTTGACTTCATCTTTTTAATATATTCAAGTTTTTGGAGTAGAAAACCTGACAGATGGACATGCTAGAAACAAAGAGTTTGTTCCTGAGGTCCCCAAAGCAAGCAAGAGCCCTTGTGGCCCTGAGCTGGGCATGGCAGCAGTTGCCTGTCCCTGCCTGGTCTGTCATGCACCGAGTGCTGTTCTCAGCAGCTTTTTGTGATCTTGGTCCCTTCTTTTTCCAGTCTTGCCTCCATCCACTCCCACATGCTACAGATAAACAGGACAACCATTCTGTAAGGAAGACTTCCGTGGCCATAAAGTACCAAAGGGGAGGGCAGTGAGCTGTCCTGGTTTTCACCAGAGCACTCTTGAGGTGCTCCTCAGCTCTGTGCAAGATGCTCTTCTATTTCCTGCAGAGAACTAGTTCAAGCTGCTTTTTTGCTTCCCAGCAATCCTGGTGGTTTCAAATAAAGGTTATTTGAGACTGTATCGTGCTGGGGAGGGAAGGCTTCCCTGGTTAGGGCAGCCTGTGCCTGTCCACCCCAAACCAGGCTTAGGGAGCTGCTCTGGTCTCACATCTCAGTGCTGCAGTTCGACCGGTGTGCGAGGAATGTTGGGTTAATATTAGTGACTTAAAGAAAGCATCTTGTGGCTTCCAAGGTCCCCTATCCCAACCGGACCGTGGCGGCCTCACAGCCCCCGCGCGGATGAGGGACAGGGCCCTGGGGCCTCCGCGCGTTGCCATGGCGACTCCGCCCCGAGTCCAGCGCGCCACCGCCGCGTGGCGGAGCGCGCGGGTTGCCACGGCGAC
>NW_009953645.1:79588-103430 GCF_000747805.2 Chaetura pelagica | reverse complement strand
GGGCTGCGGCGATTTGACCGGAGCGGACCGGGGGTTGCCGGCCCTGCCTGTCCTGCGGCAGCGGGCCCGTTCTGGGCCGTTTTTGGACTGTAACATTTGTGTGCAGCAAAATGTTTTTTCTCAAGGTGAGGCCCTGCGCCCAGCGGTGGGCGTATCTTCCGAAAAAAATAATTACAAGAAGGGCGTACAGGTGCTTATCTCTTTTGGACCAGTTCTGTTCCGTACTGGTGTGGCTGCGAGTCCCACCGGGCTGACTGGTTCCAGCGGGGTTGTGTGTGGTGCGAGGTGCTGCCCAGGCATGACCCAGCGATGCCCAGCAGGGACGGGGAATGGGACTGTTCTTCCCTGGCGTTCCCACAGTATTTTCTCAGGTACACAGTGAGGTTGGAAGCCCCTTTCAGGGTGGACACTTGGCCGTGTTCCTGCTGGTGTTCATTAAACACTGCTCTGCCCCGGATCCCGACAATACCACTGCCTTGAAAAGGTCCTGCAGCGTGGAGGGCATTAGTCCAGCCTACCCAGATACAGAACAAACAGCCCAGGCCGCAGAGAGGATGCTCTGCGCAGGCTAGAACAAGTTCTGCATTTGTTTCTTTACTGGTTATAAAAGAAGATAAAAGACTGGACATTTTAAATTTTTTGATCATGCATCTATCTCCTTTGGATGTTTCTGCCTGCTTATAAATGCTTGTGGAAAAAAATCCCATGTTATGCCCTAACTCTCAGTAGGCAGTGACTTATGGCTACATAAGTGAGAGGCGAGTGCCACGTGTGACCCTTGGTCTTATACAAAAACCCCTCCACGTCTGGAGGGGGAGTCACAAAAGCACCTGACAGCTGGTAGCCCCCCAGTACCGGCTTGCGACAAGAGTGGAAGATGGGATGCAGGTGTCCCCTTGGTGCCTCTCTCAGCAGTGGCTGGAGGTCTGCATCCAGTCTACCCAGGCTTCAGGCTGCCTTCTGGCTTCATTGTTGAACTTGGATGGGGTCACCTTGAACCTTTTGGGGTGGCACATGAGATCACTGATAACGGCTCATTTTCTCCTCCAGTGGGTCTGAGCACATTCACAGGCCCAAGAGCTAGTCCCAGGGGCAGCGGCACTTTGGGGGACAGCAGGTGGCACCCAGCGCAAATGTCTCTACTTTGTGTCTGAACCTAAAGTTGATGGAGGCTTTCTGCTCTCTGGTCCTTCTCTATGACCTCACAGAATCTATTGACTATTTTGAAATGTGCAACACAAACAGCCTCTTACTGCACAAAAGGACATCTTGTCCTGTTTTGAGATGTTGATAAACACTGCAGTCCATTCCAGACCTCACCCCTTGCTCCAGCAGAACCTAGGAGGACTTGGTGGCCCCTGCTGGTTTATTCCAGAGGAAGTCTTGCCTCCTGAGTTTGAAGCCATAGATTTGGAAGGGAAGGAGTGTGTGTGCTTGCCTTGTCTGTGCAAAGGGTGTTCCTGACTGTGCTTCTGTGTATATATGGAGCAAGTGCTGTTCATCTCTTAAATGCCTTCCCTGGGCAATGTCAGAAGACGGGATGATCCAAGGGAGCAGCTCCCAGCCAACCATGTCTCTGCAGTGCTCTGGTGTACTACTTGCAGTTTTAGCATGATCTCATATTGGTACTTTTTCTTAAAGGCTCAGTTATGTCACGGGATAATAATCCAAACCTCAGCTGTTAATGATGGGGAAGTTCTCTGTTATGGCTGAGAAAATTCCTGAACAAATAATTCACAGTATCTCAGGCTAGTTGAGGTTGGAGGCACCTCTGGAGGTCATCTTGTCCAACCGCCTGCTCCATCAAGGCCACCAAGAGCCAGCTGCCCAGAACCATGTCCAAGTGACTTTTTAGTGTATCCACAGATGAAGAATCCACCACCTCCCTGGGCAGCCTGTGCCATAGCTTAGTCACCCTCACTGTGAAAAAGTGTTTTCTGGTTCAGGGGAACCCTCCTGTGTTTGAGCCCATGATCCTCTGGTCCTGTTCCTAGGTACCTAGGAGTACCACTGAGAAGAACCTGGCTCCATCCTCTCTGTGCCTTCCCTCCAGGTATTTATACAAACTGATGAGATCCCCAGAGCCTGGTCTGCTCCAGGCTGAACACTCCCAGCTCTCTCACCCTCATAGCAGAGATGCTCCAGTCCCTTCATCACCTTCATGGCCCTTGGCTGGACTCTCTCCCATCTGTCCCTGTCTCTGTGGTACCAGGAAGCCAAGCACTGGGCCCAGCACTCCAGGGATGGCATCACCAGTGCTGAGCGGAAGAGAGGGATCACCTCCCCCCACCTGCTGTGATACTTCAATGCAGCCCAGGACCTGCCTTCTTTGCTGGCTCATGATCAACTTGGTGTCCACCAGTACCCACAAGGCCTTTCCTGCCAAGCTGGGTGTCAATCTTCTTTCCATCTGGGTGGCCTCCAGCATCTATCAGTGCAGATTTCAGGAATATGTAAAAATATGAGAAACCACAAAGCAAATAAACATGTTAATATTGTTTGAAATTTTAAGCCAATTTTATGATGAAACATTTTTTTACCAGGCTGTGATGTATAACGTGCTGGTGGGGCGACACAGTGTCTCTGCTGGAAACTGGTTCTCTCCATGCTCCTCTGTGGCCTGTTGCATGCAGTGGATCCCTTTTCTTCCCAAACAGTGGATCATTCCCTGGCTTTGCCTTAGTGTTCCAAGAGCGCAGGTGTAAGACTGACAGAGTTGCAGGCTCATGTAGAGCAACTATAGAAATGCTTTCCAAGCCCCCGTGCCCCTGATCAGTGCACTGTTGTGCCAGGTCTAAACAGTTCTTGTTTGACGAGTGTCCTGGTTTGGGCCCAACACAACAACAAAGAACCAGCCCCGTGGCTGCTCACGCCTCCCCCACCCCTCACCCCAGGATGGGGAGGAGAAACCCAGCTAGAAGCTCATGGGTCAAGACAAGGACAAGGAGGGCTCTTCACCAATTAAAGTCCCGGGCAAAACAGACTAAACTACATTAGGTGTCCGAGGATAGGGAGGGGTTATTACAATTAATTATTAGCATAGTTGCCTTCCCCCCCGAGCTCCTCCTTGTTGCACTTGCGCAGTATCTTCTGGTGGTCGTGGGCAGGATGAAGGCCGGATGTCTTCCTCGCTGTGCACTTTTCACCTCTTGGCATTCCTTTCTGGGGTCTGCACCAGGTTCTTGCCTTCTCAGCGAGTTTCTGTGGGAGCATCCTCCCACACAATACCTTCCCTCACAATTCAGGCCTTATCTATACATTCCAAGCCTTATCTATGCTAAGCAGTGCCATCCTGTTTACTCCTTATGTGTTAGTCCTTTCTACCAGGGTAGGCCATCTGGCTTTCCTCAGATCACAGCTGCCATCTCGCCATGGGTTGCAGGGAAACTTCTGCTTGGGCACCTTCTTCCCCTTCTTCCTCAACCAACCACCAGGATCTTCACCCTGGCACTGCCTTTCACCTCTCCAGCTCAGCTCTTTCTAACTGCTGTTCTGCTCAGCTCTTCTATCAGTCCTCTTGTATGTTAATGGCAGAGGTTCATCTATTGTCCCTCTAATGGCTCCTTGGCTGGTTTTGGAGCAGGAGGAGCTTCTCAGCTTCTTACAGGAGTCACTCCTGGGGCCTTTCCCCTGCTACCAAAAATCTCACCAAACCAGCACCAAAACCAGCTATAAACTTTGTGAGCAGTGGATCCAGTGAAGCCTGGTTGCCTTCAAATATGTGTTTTGTGGCCAGTTTCCTTTGCATGTGTGAAGATGTGTATACAGGTCAGCTGTCCACACCTGTGCTCTGGTGCTCGGTGAGTTCAGATGGTGCTCCATGCTGATGCCCTCCCTGCAGGGTGAGGAGCAATGCAGAAACCCTCTTCTCTGTGCAGATACTTGGTGTTGCAAACCTGAAGGTTTACTCCGATAGAGACTACTCTTACAGAGACATCTAATCTTGCTGTCCAAGCTGGTTGAAACTGGCATGTGTGGTCTGACTGCAGCCAGCCAGATGCAGTTACATGCTCACACATGGAGAATGTGATTGCAAGAACTGCTTGACTGGATCAAAGCAGGCTGAGAAAGAGAGTGCTTCTGAATGAAAGTCCTCTTGGAAAATCCCTCCTTCCAGCCAGCATGTTGTGGGGCTGGAGGGACTACAGGTTGGCGTGTAGGCAGGGTTTCTTAGGGTGGCTTTTCTGCTTTTTGGCTTCTTCAGAGGCAGAGCCAAAGGTCTTTGGCTATCCCCTCAGCAGAAGGCAGAAGAGAGGAGTGAGTGGGCAGAGTTTTAGGTCTCTCTGGACCTAAAGGAAAGAGTAAACAGCAGGCTTGTTGGGGAATGGGGCTGAACTACATCCTCTTTGAGACTTACAGAATTACTCTTAATACCAGGAAAAGTTGAGAACTCAGGACCTCACTGATAAATCTGAAATAGCTTTCACCTCTGCAATTGCTTGCTGTTTTAAAATCTGTATAGTGGGCTTTTTGAAAGCTGCTAAGTGTTGGCCTAATTCTGGTCCTGTTGGGATAGGCAGAGTTACACCAGGCATCACTGAGTCATGTGTAAGCCAAAAGCTTTTTAAGATCAAACAAAATCAAATATTCAGAAGATAAATAAGCTTTTTTTCATCATCTGAAGCAGTGACCAGATAGGGAATGTGTTTGTGTTGCTAATTGTTGTGCTAATTTGGAGGAAGTATGGTAAACTTCCTGGGAGGTTTTCAAGACCAGACTGGATAGAGCCTTGAGCAACTGGGTCTGATCCCATAGCTGATGCTTCTGTGAGCAGGGGGTTGGACTAGAGACCTCCTTATGTTCCTTCCAGCCTGAACGATCCTGTGATCTTTAGTAAGTCATACCAGGGCTTTCAGGAGACCTCTTGAAGTGATCTCCAGGGTGGTGGTACCTGCATGGGCTCTTGCTCTATGCACTGAAGCAATCAGACTTGTCTCAGCCATGGGCATCCTCTCCCTGCTATCTGCCAGAGGTCCTGCTCTCAGGCAGCAGTGTTGTCCAATGGGATGTGTGCCACTGCCTTTGTCCTGCTGTGACAGTGATGCTAGGTGAGATCATAACCAAGGCTGTGCTCCATTACAAGTGATGGTTGTTTTCTCCTCATTTCCTCATATGCTGCTCCTGACCTCAGGTATTTCACAGCAGGTTGGGTGTCCAGGGATTTTTCTACCAGGGTTTTGAAAACTGTTGGTTGCAAACAATGTCTCCAATCCTGATTCTCACTCCTCTGGGTTGAGGATGGAGCTCTGCAGCCCAGGTGTTGTGTCATGCCCAGACCTGTCCCACCAGGAAGGCTCAGACCATGGTGGGGCAGTGATGGAGCTGTGCTCCAAGGTTTGGAACTGTGTGTAGGGATTATGTCAGAAATTCTGAATTAAAAGTTTAACAATGTGTTATGGTTAATGTGTGCTGTGTTGGTGGAAAATTGTTCTAACACCATGGAAGCCCTTGACAAGAGCTGGGAGAGCCCACCTCTTAGGGTGGGTTTGCTGGGTTTCAGCTGTGGCAACAACGTGCTTGCGAATTCACACCAACAATGTTCTTGCTGCTCATAAGTCACCTTCAAATAGCTTTGGACCTGTCTCCCCCCATGAATCTTAAAGGGAGAGAAATGTGGCTTGAGACCGCTGTAAGTGTAAGATCTTGTGGTGATCAAGACCTCAAGGTTTTTCTTCCCTGTGGGGTGGAACAGGACACATGCTTGGGGACTTGTTTGCAGAATTTGTGCTCCACATGTGCTCAAAGGGCAGGAGTTGGGGCAAGGTGTTAAGGAAGGGTTTCTTCCAACCACAGGTTGCTATGGCCAGAGGTGGCAGGGGAAGCACGGACACCACTGCTGAATCACAGAATCACAGAATGTTGGGTGTTGGAAGGGACCTCTGAAGATCATTGAGTCCAACCCCCTGCCAGGCAGGACCTAAAAAACTAGGGCAGATCACTCAGAAAGGCATCCAGACAGGTCTTGAAAGTCTCCAGAGAAGGAGACTCCACAACCTCTCTGGACAGCCTGTCCCAGGGCTCTGTCAGCCTCACAGGAAAGAAGTTCTTCCTCATGTTGAGGTGGAACTTCCAGTGCTCCAGTTTGAATCCATTGCCCCATGTCCTGTCACAGGGCACAAGTGACAAGAGCTTGTCCCTGCCTTCTTGACCCCAGCTCTCATGTATTGATAGGCATTCATTAGATCCCCCCTTAGTCTTTTCCTCTCTAGACTGAAAAGCCCCAGGTCTCTCAGCCTTTCCTCATCAGGCAGGTGTTCAGTCCCTTCATCATCCTCGTGGCCCCCGTTGGACTCTCTCCAGTAGATCCCTGTCCCTCTTGAACTGGGGAGCCCAAAACTGGACACAACACTCTGAGGTCTCACCAGGGCCAAGTAGAGGGGCAGGAGAACCTCCCTTGACCTGCTGGAGACACTTCTCCTAATGTACCCCAGGATACCATTGGCCTTCTTGGCCACCAGGGCACGTTGTTGTCCCATGGATAACTTGTTGTCTACCAGGACTCCAAGGTCCTTCTCCATGGAGCTGCTCTCTAGCAGATAACATCCTGGCCTGTACTGGAGTTCCTTTTGTCGTTCCTTCCTGGGTGCAGGAGAACTCTGCATTAGCTCTTGTTGAACCTCATGAGGTTCCTCTTTGCCCAGCTCTCCAGTCTGTCCAAATCTTGCTGAATGGCTGCACAGCCTTCAGGTGAATCAGCCAATCCTTCGAGCTTCGTGTCATCAGCAAAGTTGCCGAGAAGACACTCTGTCCCATCATCAAGGTCATTGATAAAGATGTTGAACAGGACTGGACCCAGCACTGATGCCTGAGGGATGCTGCTGAGGGGCTGATAAGAGGAGCAGGAGGTGACAGTTTGTGGTAGGGCAGGGCTGTGGGCTGAGTGGACTCCTCTCCCTCCCTTCAGCTCCTTGGAGGGCTCCTGACCCACTCGGATGAGCTGTCCAGCTGTGGTAGGGGGACATGCCCATTGCTAAAGTGGGGCCTTTCCCAGGAGGTTGTTGGAGGAGGGATTGTCTGGAGGGGAAGTTCTAAGTTTCAGGTATTTACTTCTTCTAGTTTAAGGAGCAGGGCTGCAATCTCTAATCCAAATTCATTCTGCTCACCCTGAACAGAGGCACAAGAGAACCAGTCTAGACAGCACTGGCAGCACCACAAGGATCTGGAGAGCGTTTGACATGTGATAGTTACTGCTGGTTATTTCCTGTGCAATTGTTTGCTATTGTGTTCATATCATAGGCTGCTGCACAGAGCTGAGTTTGAGCATCCCCCAGCTTGGGCTAGTTATTTCTCTTCCTTTCTAGGCTTTTCCAGTCCCAAGTTCTGTTTAAAAAAAAAAAAGCCAACAGCTCACACAAATTTACTAGTTATCCTTGAAACATTCAACCCAAGTAATGAATCAAGGGTAAATATCAGATTTAAGTGCCTAAGGAAGCTGGGAAGTTCCTAGTAGGTATTAAGACAGGTTGGCTGCCAAATTCATTTTGGCTTTCAGCTGAAGTTCCGTGTCCAGTTGCTTCAGTTCTCCTGATACTTAATGCTGCTTTTCTCACGTTGCACCAGGAGGACCCTAAAGGTTGGTACCATCTGTCAGTTGAACATTAGTTCATTTCTGATCACATACTTAACAGCATGGTAAACCAGAGGAAAAAGTAGATCTTCCCCTAACATAAGCACAACATTCCACTCTTTACATTCTTACTTAAATGTTGTAATATCTCTTTCTTCTTGTCTCAGGTTTTAAAATTTTAGGCTTTGGCCTTTGTAGCCAAATCTTTATTTAATCATGGTTCACCAAAATGGGCATCCAGTTTTCCATGTGGCTGCCTTCTTTTTCAAATTCAGGCTGCATCAGAAGCAACCATCAGCATAGTCCCTGTAGTAGCCCTGGCTCCTTCCCAGCAGCAAGTGCTTTGAAGAGGGTGTAGGAAATAGGACAGGTTCAGAACAGTGGGACACTTCTCCAAAGCAGTGTCCTCAAACTCATCAGGAAGGCAGGGACAGCCTGTTTTCTCTTGTGCCCTGTGACAGGACATGGGGCAATGGATTCAACCTGGAGCACTGGAAGTTCCACCTCAACATGAGGAAGAACTTCTTTCCTGTGAGGGTGACAGAGCCCTGGGACAGGCTGTCCAGAGAGGTTGTGGAGTCTCCTTCTCTGGAGACTTTCAAGACCTGTCTGGATGCCTTTTTAAGTGATCTGCCCTAGTTTTTTAGGTCCTGCTCTGGCAGGGGGTTGGACTCAATGATCTTCAGAGGTTCCTTCCAACACTCAACATTCTGTGATTCTGTGAGATCCACCTTCCCAAAGCACATGCCATGATACTGCTGGTTTTCTGCTAATTTCTTTGTGTCCATTGTGTTTTTCACTGGAGCAGAAGCAGCACCAAGAGTCCTCCCTCACTAAGGCACCTTGAGTACCGAGAGGCAATGCTGCTCTGTCCTCCAGCTTACAGGCAGTTCCTGGCCTAGGGCCATCCTGGTGTAGGCTCTGTCCCACCTGCTGGGGCACAGCAGAGGCCAGCTGCTGCCCCAGGGACAGGGAGCCAGGGAAAGCAGCTAACAGGGCCAGTGAGCCAAGTTCAGCTGGGAGCTTAGGTCACCAGGCAAGGTCTGAGATGAAGCCAAGATCCGAGCTGGCAGATCAGGTTCTGCTGCTGCCAGAGAGCAGCTGGAGACCAGTGCTGCTGCAGACTGAGTGTAGACCAACATGGAGCCCCAGGGCTGATGGGTGTGGGTTCCAGGGGAGGCTGGTAAGGGCCAATAAGGCCCAATAGTGGCCCCAAGGCCCTGATACCTTGCCTACTCCTTGAAATGCATGGTTAGATGGGTCAAACATCACCAATCCTGTGAGAAGCTCAACTGAATGCAGTGGACTTGATGTTCCTCCTTTGATCCCCACCCAGGTAAACTTCTATCACTGTCAAATTCTGTCTTACAGCCAGTTGGAAGATCAAGGGTGACTGCCCAACAGGACAACTGGAACGAGAACTTCAGGAACCTCTGACTTCTCCATGGTAGGATTTGCTGACCTTTAGTCACAGTCTGCATCAGAGTGGTGTAGGCACCAGTGGGAGCTAGTAGCAGCCATAGCTTGTGGTGGACCTGCTGTGCTTTTACCATCTTATGGTGGTGCCAAACAAGAAAAAATCCTCAGTGTTTGCAGGCTCTGAGCTACGATCTCACAACAGAGGCTTTACTGGGTCGTGTTGGTACCAGCTGTGACCTTCATGCTGTTCTCTGTTGGGTTCAATGGGCCTTTAATAAATCTTACAGGAATTTCTGCTGGGAGATGGTGGAAGGGGAGGGACGATCCTCTACAGTCTCTTTCTTCCTCCTTTGCTGTGTTTGTACTTGTACCCAAGGTGATTTCTCTCTTGCTGTCTTTCAATGTCTAGCTCTGTGCTCAGGTGAGGTGATGGACACCAGAGCAGAGATGGAGGTTGTGAGAAGCACAAAGGGGAATGCCCCTGGGGAGGTCAGTGTCCACATGGTAACCACTGAGAGCCCTGTGCAGAGCAACCATCTGCCAGCGACTGCCTTCATCATACCAGGTATGCAGAACTGTCCTCTAACTGGTGCCACCTCAGCCTTCTCCCCCAGTATTGATGCTTCACACCTCTTGTATGTTTGTGCTTCTCCCAAACTTTGGGATGCTAAGCTGTGCTGCTTAGAGGTTATTTGTGGCTATCTCACCTCACTTGGACGATTTGTGGCTGATCAAAACCTCTTGAGTCTTAAACCAAAGCCCTGATGTCTGGGGCCCTGTGCCAGTGCAGCAGGGTGTCCTGAGTGCCTGCTCTGCAGGGCATTTGGGCTCCTGGGCTGTGCATTATCATAGTGTCACAGGATATCTCAATTTGGAGGGAACCTGTAAGGATCATTGAGCCCAACTCCCTGCTCCTCGCAGGACAACCTAAAACTAAGCCATACGACCAAGAGCATAGTCCAGACACTCCTTGAACTCTGACAGGCTTGGGGCCCTGGGGAGCGTGTTCCAGGGACCGACCACCCTCCAGTGAAGAACTTTTTCCTAATGTCCAACCTGAACTTCCCCTGACACAGCTTCATTCCTTCTCCTCGTGTCCTATCGCTGGTCACCAGAGAGAGGAGATCAGCACCTCTCCCTCCGCTGCCCCCCTTGAGGAACTTGTAGACTGCGATGAGGTCCCCCCTCAGCCTTCTCTTCTCCAAGCTGAACAAGCCAAGTGACCCCAGCTGCTCCTCGTAAGTCTTGCCCTTGAGACCTTTCACCACCTTGGTCACCCTCCTCTGGACTCATTAGTCTGATGTCCTCCTTCTGTTGAGGGTCCAGCCCTGCCCACAGTGCTGGAGGTGGGGCCATCCCAGCACAGTGGGACAGTCCCCTCCCTTGGCTGGCTGGCAATGCTGGGCCTGATGCACCCAGGACACAGCTCTTTTGGCTGCCAGGGCAAACTGCTGACTGCTGGTCACCCTGACATCAGCCCAAACCCCACTTCTCTTTCCACAGAGCTGCTCTGCAGCTTCTCCATTTGTCCGTATAATCAGGATTACTCCATCCCAGGTGCAGAATCCAACACTTGCTCTTGTTAAATGTCATAGAGCTGATGATTGTCCAGCTCTCTAGTCTATTCAGATCTCTCTGTAAGGCCTGTCTACCTTCGAGGGAGTCCACAGCTCCTCCTAATTTAGTTTCATAGGCAAACTTACTTAATGTACATTCTAGTCCCGAATCCAGATTATTTATAAAAACATCAAAGGAGCACTGGTCCTGAAATTGAGCCCTGGGGAACCTCACTGGTGACTGGCCACCAGCCTGATGTGACCCCATTTACTCTGAATCTTTGAGCCCAAACCATTAGCTGAATGTTCTCCCAACATACTAAGAACTTGTCTTGCTGTGTGCTGAACATTTTGTCTGGGATACTGTGAGAGACAGTATCAAAAGCTTTTCTAAAGGCCAGAACCCCCACATTTGCTGGTTTCCCTTGGTCATCTCAGTGGGTGATCTTTTAATAAAAGGAAATTAAATTAGTTAAGCAGGACTTTTCCCTCATTAACCTGTGTTGGCTCTGACTAATTACTGCATTGTCTCTCAAGTGTTTTTCAGTAACTCTTAGAATAACCTTCTCAAAAAATTTACCAAGTGCTGAAGTGAGACTGACAGGCCTGTAATTTCCAGGGTCATCCTTTTTACCCTTCTTGAAAATTAGGAAACAATTTTCAGCCCAGCTGACCATTGTCTTTCAGGAGGTGTGTGAGCAAACCACAGATGTGTGTTAGGTGAGATCAAGGATGTTCTTTAGAAGCAAATCTCCCAGTTTTTACCTACTCCTGATGCCTCAGTTCCCACTATGGAGTGGCCTTGGGCTGCACAGTGTATTCCTATGAAATGAAACTAAACTGGAAGATGCCAGCACACTCCTGCTGCATCGGAGCATCCTGGTCACAGGAACAGTCAGAGGTTAGGCTGAAGCAGGAACTGTTAAATATGGATAGAGTTGGTGCCACCCCCCAGCATAAGCCATTGCTGGTTGCAGATCTTGTTTGGTCATGCTGCCTGCTTGTAGGTGCTTCAGCCCACAGCACTGAACCCTGGGAGACTGTCATCTCTGTCATTTTGTGCTGCTTTTGAGCCTTGTTTGCATCAGTTAAGTGTTCTGTGTATGCCTCTGGTTGTTTGTTTCCTTTCTTCCCTTCTCAAGCAAATGCCACTACCATCAACCTTCCCACGAGCACCTTAGAAATCCAGCGCTTGCCCCGGGAGCCACAGAGGAGCACAGGGGCCGACAGGCCAGAGCGGGGAGCAGGGACGGAGCCCATCACAGCTGCTGTCATTCCCCAGATCGGCGGGGTGCAGACCTGCAGCACAGTCCGAGTGCTGGAATGGAAAGACGGGGTGGCTACTTTGCCTGGGAGTAACCTGCGGGTAAGTTTAGCCCTGGGCCACTGTGTTTGCTGCCCCTACTTCCCCTCCTACTTCCTGCAGCTGCTAGCCCTTCTGAGTGGCAGTCCCTCAGCATGTGCTGGGCAGGGACCTCCAGGATTTGAGGTCGCCCCTGGTAGTACTCACACTCCAGCTGGAAGATCCTCTGTTCCATCCCTGTAAGGCTCCTCTTGTGCCCCATCCCTGTGCCCCATCCTTGCGTCCCAGCCCTGGGTCCCAGCCCTTTGCCCCTCCCATGTTGTGAGCTTAGCAGGGACAGGCCACTTGTGGTTCCTCGGGGGCTGTGACAGGTCTGCCTGAGCAAGGAGGCAGTAGGATGCTGTGAGCTCTGCAGGGCATCTTCTTTCCAAACTGCGCTGTGGAGTTGGCTCTTGCCAAACTGCTGCACTCACCCTGGACACAGTGTTCTTGCCCCCATCAGACAGCAGATGCCTCTAGGTGTGGTGTCATAGAATAGAGTCATAGAATCATCATCAAGGTTGGAAAAGACCTTCAAGATCATCAAGTCCAACCGTCTGCCCTACAACCCCCAACCACTAAGCCAACTCCCTCAGCACCATGTCCACCCTTTTTTGAACACTTCCAGGGATGATGCCTCCACCACCTCCCTGGTCAGCCTGTTCTAAGGCCTCAACGCTCTTTCTGGGAAGAAATTTTTCATAATATCCATCTGAACCTCCCCTGGTGTAGCTTGACCCCATTTCCTCTTGTCCTATCGCTGGTCACCAGGCAGAGGAGCCCAACACCTCCTCTCAGGTAGTTATAGCCAGCAATGAGGTCTCCCCTCAGCCTCCTCTTCTGCAGACTGAACAGCCCCAGCTCAGCCTCTCCTCATCAGACCTGTTCTCCAGACCCCTCATCAGCCTGGTTGCCCTTCTCTGCCCCCTCTCCAGCACCTCCATGTCCTTCCTATCCTGTGGTGCCCAAACCTGCCCCCAGTGCTCAAGGTGCAGCCTCACCAAGGCTGAGCAGAGGGGCAGGATCACCTCCCTGGTGCTGCTGGTCACACTGTTCCTGATGCAGACCAGGATGCTGTTGGCCTTCTTGGCCACCTGGGCACACACTGGCTCCTGTTCAGCTGCTGCCAGTCAGCACTTGCAGGTCCCTCTGCTAGGCAGCTCTCCAGCCACTCCTCCCCAAGCTGGGGGTTGTTGTGGCCCAAGTGCAGGACCCAACATTTGGCCTTCTTGAAACTCATGGCATTGGCCTTGGCCCTGGCCCATCGATCAAGCCTGTCTAGATCCCTCTATGTACCCTTGAGACATGAAATAGCTTGCACAAAATGTGCCAGTTTCTCAGCCAATACTCAGCCTCAGGGCACCACATCACCCTGCCCCTTGTGCTGCCATCCTGTGCTCAGGTGTCACCTGAGTGCAGGCAGTGTGCAGGGAGGGGCAGCAGGACAGGTGACTTTGGTTCTGTGCTTGCCTCTGTGGTTGGAAGGGCTCTCCTTTTGTTGGGTGCACTAATGACCAAACAAACCATGTCACTCACATGTTCACATACACCCACTAACTGTTAAATGACATGACTGTCCTCTTTGTTAACTCTTTCCTTGTTTTTTGGTTCAATGACATAGTTTCGAATAAATGAGTATGGGACGCTGAAGGTGGTGAGTGCTGATAAGATTCCTCCAGTGGAAACAGTAAAGGAGGATCACACAGAGAAAGATGGGGACTCAGAGGTGGCACCCACCAGCAGGGACAATCCTACTGTGTCTCAGGGTAAGGGCACCATGGTGGCACTTCTGGGGTAGGTACCATCATGCAGTAGGCACTGACTGGCATAGGCCCTGAGCAAAGCAAATGTCTCCTGCTTCTTGCTCTCCTCCCTTTGATACACCTTGTGCCTCACTGCTCCTTTTCTCTCTGACTCAGATGTGCCAGAGGAAACCAAGCTGCCGACAGCAGAAAATATGTGTCACTGTGATACCTGTGGCCGGAGACGTGTTTCAGACAGAGCCTGGGAAGGCAGGGGCTTCTGTAGTGACCACTGTCACCAGCAGTTCAAAGAAAGGTAAAGGAAGGGGAGTCTGCTCCATGCAGACCCATGTCCATCCATCTGTCTGCCCTCCCTCCCCTGGTCTACATCCTCCACATGCAAAGGATGGAATTGCCTTTGTGTCCAGCAGGTCCTGGGGACTCCACTTGTTTCCTGTTTTCCTGTAGGCAGAGTGCTCTGGCTGCAGTGGGAGGCATGGAGACTTGTCTCAGGGGACAGCAGAAGAGTCACAGTTCCTCATGCCCAATTTGTGGCTCATAAACACCTATTTTTCAGAGCAGGGCTGCAGCAGGAGTTGCTGTAGTGGTTGCTTCCGGCCTGATGAGCAGCAGGAGAAGACGTGGGTCATGAGGGCATTTCCAGTCCCTCTACTTACTAATTTTTGACTCCTGGGACTCATTTTCCAGCATCTCCATGTAATTCTGATGCACCTCAGAGCCCTGCTACAACACTAGATTGCTTTTGATCCATCCCTGGGTTCAGGTTTCTGACACGCAAGCATGTGAGGGTGGTTCTGATCTGTACCCTGGTTCTAACGTTTGCCCATTTGTTCTCTTAAGAGGAGTCCTTACATTAGTCAGGAGGAGTGGGAGCCCGTATGAGTAAGAAATAGGGTGACATAGGCTCTCCAGCATTCCCGACACCCCAGCTGCTGCTATGTACTGTGCTGCAGTGGGTTGCTGCCCCTTCCTCCATGCAGGTCTGTCATTGTGGAGAACTCTGCCAGCAGCACCAATGCCACTGATATCCTCAAGCCAGTGAAGATACGGAAGAGGAGGGACTACCAGAGCCCTTCAGAGGAAGAATATGAATCTGAGCAAATGGTAGGAGGAGGGCAAGGAGGGCATGTGTGTGTGGGCCAATGTCAAGGGTGGCCTATGGGCCACTCCTTTATTGCACTGCAGGTCTGCACAGTTCTCATTGGTGCTTTTCAGTGCAGGGTCAGCTCTATGTTGAAGGGGTAACCTTCCTAAACTGTCCTATGAAGAGAGGCTGAGGGAACTATGATTGTGTAGTTTGAAGAAGAGGAGGCTGAGGGGAGAGCTCATTGCTCTCTACAACTGCCTGAAAGGAGGTTGGAGGGAGGTGGGTGTTGGGCTCTTCTTTCAAGTGAATCATGACAGGATGAGAGGAAATGGCCTCAAGTTGCACCAGGGGAGGTTTAGACTGTATATTAGAAAATGTTTTAACCAAAAGAGTGGTTGGACACTGGAACAGCCTGCCAAGGGAGATGGTGGAGTCACCATCCCTGGAAGTGTTTAAAAGAAATATAGATGTAGTTCTTAGCTACATCATTTAAGCACTGAATGGGTAAATTAGGTTATGGTTGGTGGATTTAAGTTATGGTTGGATTTGATGATCTTCAAGGTTCCTTCCAACCAGGATGATTCTATGATTCTATTCTATGATTCAACATACCGCTGATAGGAGGTTGATGCCAAGAACACTTGAATGGGTGGAGCATAAGGGCTTCTAAACACTTGGCTGGCTGTTTGGTATGCTGAGCACCTTGGCTTGGGCACAGCTAGATATGTCCTGATTGCAGTGTAGGTATTGAGTGCTCTCAACTGCTTTCTTGATTCTGGGCTACCAAAGTAAGTGCGGAACTAAGTGTCCTGATTTGTATCCTGGGGACAGGAGAGTTGCTTACAAGGCAATGAAGCTCTGCTTGCCAGCCTGACTGTGTCATTTCCACTCCAGGGGTGATTGCTGCCACTCAGCACCAAAATCCCCCTTGGACTCCCAACATTGGATCCTCTTGGCCACCCATTTCTGGGCCAAGCATTAGCCAAATCATGGATGTTGTGGAGGCACATGATGGCCCTTAGCACCAGTGCAAGGCAACAAAACACAACTTAAACCTCTGTGCAGACCTCCAACATGATGGGTTTCTGTTTTGTCTGTTCTCATGTCAAGGAGGAAAAGCAGGAAGAGACAAAAAACTCAGCGGGGGACTTGCCCATCAGCAATCCAGAGACCGATTCGTGGAATGGGAGCCAGCATGGTATGGAGGGCCAGGCAGATGGTGGGGTGAGCATTCCCACCATGGTTGTGGGGTCCTGCTGTGGTGTTGGGACAGCATTTTGGTGCTCCAGCAGAGTCAAACACCCAGTGCAACATGCTAGTACATGTTCTTGAAGGCTTTTAAGCTCCTCTGCTTGCTTGATCCTGCTCTCTCTGTCTCTTTCCATTTCTCTCCTTTCCTCTCTTTCACTCCATGGGGAGGGTACACCCTTATAGATGTGGCTGAATTTTCTTCAGGCACTGGGCTGTATTGTGCAGTGCTTTCAGGTCCCTCCCCTTGGGAGCTGAATTTTTTACTTGCTTGCAGATACGATACCAAGTTTGCTCTGAGAGACACAATGCTGAGCAATAATGTGACTCTGTGCCATGTCTGGCTTTGCCCCCTTCCTTTGGACAGCCTTACAGGGAACTTTTCTCATGTGATTCAGAGCTCACAAGTTTGGGAGCTGCTCCTGTAGGTCTGGTGCTGCTGAAGCTGGATGATTTGGGGTTGTCTCATCTTGTGGGGATCTATTCCTGAACCATACCAGAAGAAATCTCAAACACAGAGCTGTTGACACAGAGGGAAAGAAGACAAGCTGAGGGATGCAGTGTTTTCTTATTTGTTTTTTTTCCTTGCAGTTCAGTGGGATTGAGGGGGAAGGAAAACCTGGGAAAATACTGAAAATAAACATTTCAGTATTTCAAACAGTAGCAGGGCCCAGATATTGTTAACCCCTGAAGTTTCACTGAGTTAACCATTATTAAAAAGTGAATCTCATATTTTCTTGCCAAGTCCTTTTCTCTACAGTCTGAACCCTGAGCATGTAACCCTCCCTGCTGCATACAAGTAAGAAGTGCTGGGCCTTATTATTTCAGCATTTTATTTTCTGTTATTTTAAAAGTTCCTCAGCAAAAAAAATACACAGTTTGATGCTTCAGTGCAAAGGTGGTGCATGTTGTATGTCCAGGTGTATTTCCCATTCTGTGGAAGTGCAGGGTTTACTTATGGTTTCCCCAGACTTGCCTGCCACTTTTTTCTGTGTCCTAAAGATTAATAAAGGTTTTTATCACTCTTAAGTAGTAGTGAAGCATCTAGGCTAGTAACCTTGCTCACTGAAGCTCAGCTTTAATTTCTTCCACAAGTTCCTATTTTCACAAAATTACAGGATTGGCATGGTTAGTTGGAAAAGACCTCTAGGGTCACCGTGTCGGACCATCCACCCAAGGGAGAAGAAGAAAGAAAAAAAGGACAAACCACAAAGCCATAACCACACACACCCCAAAACAAACAGCAGACACCCTGAAAAACCTACCATGCTCACTAGAGCATGCCCTGAAGTGCCATATCTACATGTTTCTTGAATCGCACCAGGGGTGGTGATTCCACCACCTCCCTGGGCAGCTTTTCCAGTGCCTGGCCACTCTTTAAGGATAGAAATTCTTCCTAATATCCAGTCTAAACCTCCCCTGGAGCAACTTCAGGCCATTTCCTCTGGTCCTGTCAATATTCACTTAGGAGAAGAGCCCAACACCCACCTCCCTACAACCTCCTTCCAGGGAATTGTAGAGGGTACAAGGACTCCCCTCAGCCTCCTCCAAGCTAAACAATCCCAGTTCCCTCAGTCTCTCCTTATGAGTCTTGTTCTCTCTTTTCTCCATCTCCACTTCCCTAAGCCCAAGAGAGGAAGGAGTTGGTCTGTTTATCCCCTGCATTCCTGGCCTGCCCTACCCAAGACTGTCTGTTATGGCTGACCTGTAGCTGTGGGTTACTCAGTGCTGGAATAGGCACAGTACTACTGAAGGCCCTTCAGGTGCTATGAAGCAGGTAAAGAAAGTGGATGGAGAGCAAAAGACTTGGCTTGTGTCTCATGTGCCTCAGGGAAGACCTTTGTGGCCTTCCCAAAGGGATTGAAAGCATGAAAGATCACCTCCCTGCCCATGAAGACTCAATGCTGTCTTCTTTTTGTGAATACCTTAAGGGTAAAGGCATCTTTAGGGCATCAAGGTGGCCCTGGATGTGCTAAGGGGGGCTCAGGTGGTTGTCTCAGAGCTGAGGATAGCAGAGCTGGTACCTCTGGAGTGGTGGTGGGAGGTTTAGCTTAGTGCTGGTTTGACTGGCTGGGAGCCCTTTGTGTGATTACTAGACCTCTAGATGGATCCTCCTGGTTGTCCCAAATCCGTCAGTGCTGTGACTATTTCATATGTATGGGCTGGAGGAGGCCTGGTTGCAGAGGTGTGCTGATTCTTTGCACAGGGTGGCTGTTCCCTCGGGTGCCTCACCAGAGCATTGTACAGAGACAGAACATTTGGGTTCCAGGGACCTGTGTGAGGGCAGGCCTCTTGTCTCTGTCCCTCATACAGCTGGCCAGCTTTGCTGGAGAAGAGGCTATGGTAGGATGGTGCTGAGCTTTGCAGAGATGCAGGACTGTGTGTGGGAGAGGGATGTGGTTTCTGGGGGACCCATGAGCTCCCTGCCCTCCGCACTGCCCCGAGGCAGGGATGGGCTGGGGCGGATCCTCAGCAGCGCCTCTTGTGTGTGCATTTGTGCTGCACTCAGGTGCCAGTGAGAAGAAAGAAGGCTGGTCTTGGGCGCCCTACTTGGAGGAGCAGAAAGCTGTCGCTGCCCCTTTAGATCTCTTCCAGGATGTGAGTTGGGATTTTCCTTTCTTTTTCCCTCTTTGATCTTCTCTTTTCCTTTTTTTTTTTTTTTTTTTTTCCCACCCCTCCTCCCTTTCCTCTCTTCCTTGCTTCCCTGTTTTGTGGGACTCTTAGTAATAAGCAAGCTCCCATCTTCACCTGGTAGGTGACCAGTCAGCCTCCAGTTGTAATTTGCTTTGAGTCCCATTCCCCAGCAGGGTGCTGTTCCCCATCCCCAGCACCCCACATTTGTCTAGGACACCCCTGTGGCTCTGGCAGGGTGGTGGAGCCTTTCCAGCCCTTCCTCAAAGCCAAGTGTGAGTTATCCTGAGGCCATGTTGCTGCACTGCACCCCTGCTCCCAGGCGTCTGATTGCCAGGGTGCCAGAGGAGCCAGGCCTGTGTCCTACTCTTAGCCCAGGATCACCTTGCTCTGCTGGTAGCAGGAGATGCAGACCCAGAAAGAGGTGGAACAATGCTTTTCTAGAGGAAAATAATTAAATTTGGATGAGGAAGTAACCTCTGGCCCACAATCTTCTGGTCCCAGCAGCTCCCATTGCCTTATGCTCTTTGAGATGGCTCTAGACCCAGCTACCTGTGTCGTTTTTTACATTGTGGTTTAATTTTTCCTTCCAGTACCAAGTAGCTTCCCAGCGCAAGAATGGCTTTAAAGTGGGGATGAAGCTGGAAGGAATTGATCCACAGCACCCATCTATGTACTTCATTCTGACGGTGGCTGAGGTGAGGTTCGCAAGTTTCACGCAGGGAGGCTCTCTGGGATGGGAGGTCCTCCCAGCTGGCCCTACTGGGCCCATGTCACTGCGTGAGATGAGCTGGAGCTTCAGCACCTTAGTCAAGCAAATGAGGAGTTTCTTTCCGGTTTGCAGGGGCAGGAGACAGTACTGTGGAGCAACTGTCATGCCCCAGCCTAGTTGGTCTCTTAATCACCCTGACCTAGCAGGACCATGGAGGGAGACACCGTGGTGATGCCAGTAGTTTCTTATCTATGAGATGATGTCTCTCAGACAGGTCTGAGCCCTTGAGATGGAGGATGTGGAGGCATCTCATTGCTCTTGCTTATGTCTGGGGAGGCCCACTGTTTGTGGGACTCTCTGCTCAGCTGTGTTGCAGCTTAACCAGCCCTGCCTTGCAGAGCTCCCCAGGCAGCTAGAGAGATCCTCCACACAACAGTGGCTGCTGTTGCTGCTGCCGGAGAGATTTCACCAACACAGCGTGGCATTTAGCCAAAATCCCTTGTGTCAGCATCTCTGGGTGCAGACAAGAGAATCCTTGAACTTGCTGGACCTAAGCAAAGTGCCCCACCATGGCAACCCATGCACTATCCTGAACCTCCTTTCTTAGGTCTGGCTGGTTGTGGCTTTGCACTTACCTTGCTCCATGTTAGACTCCTTTTGGAACTAGCATGTGCCTCCCAGTTTGGGTACTGGCCTATCATTGACTCTTGGCTTCCCTGAGTCACTTGCTGAGGTTCTGTGCAGGATGGGAGGTCCATGCAGGGCTCAGCCAGGGCCAGCAGGAGGTTTCCATGGCCCTTTCCTTTTCTTGCCCTCTCTGCTGGTAGGTGTGTGGTTACCGGATGCGCCTCCACTTTGATGGCTATTCCGAGTGCCACGATTTCTGGCTGAATGCTGACTCCCCTGACATCCACCCCGCTGGCTGGTTTGAGGAGACAGGGCACAAACTCCAGCCCCCGAAAGGTAAGGAGTTAGCAAGTCCCAGTTGGTGGGTTCTGTTGGAGGATGAGTAGTGGCTCCATGGTGTCCAAGAAGGGATGCTGCTGTGCTAAGGAGGTTCCACAGGACAACCTTTCAGGCTCCCGTCATGCTGAAGATCTCTGCTTGCTCCCAGTCTGGGGCAAAGCCTGGTCACCCTGGATGTCCCTGTGCCAGGCTGGAGCCAGCACCTGTGCCCCAGAGCAGGTGGAACTGATCCTTTCTGGGGAGGAGGTGAATTCTGGATTTCTACTCTGCTGCTGCTGTTTCCTGGCACCCCTTCAAAATCAGCCATTGGGCTGAAGCTACAGGCTTTGGCATTCCCACAGCTGTTGTAGACCCTGTCCACCCACAGCAGGACACTCTTGGCAGGGTGAGGTCTGGTCAGAGATGACCGGGCTCAGCCTCATGACCTCTTGGCTGCTGTCTGTGAACTCACTGCTCTCATTTCTCTTCCTGAGGGGTTGTAGGTTATAAGGAAGAAGAATTCAGCTGGACAAACTACCTGAAGATAACAAAGGCTCAGGCAGCTCCTAAGCATCTCTTCATGGTCCGAAACACTGTAAGTAGCAGTTTCTCCTTCCTACAAGAGCCTGCAGGTTCAGATGTGACTTCTGCCCCTCCAGCTGAGCAGAATGCCTCCACCAGTGCTGGGCTTTTCTCTGTCCACTTGACACTTCTCAAGCCTGAGTGCACTGCTGGCATTGCTGAATGAATGTGGCATGTTTTGCTGCTGAGGATCCCTAGCTTGGACATTACTTTGATGTGCCCAAAGTTGGCATCGGTCTGATTCACTGTTTCATCCAGCTCAGTCTCATGGACAGTTAAATCTGTTGTAAAGCACTGATGAGAAGTAACAGCTGCTCCCAACAATTATTTTGCTAAAAACCCTCAGTTAATATTTCATAGGTATAATTATTTTGTCTCTATTTTGTGTCTTCACTGTAGAAATATAAAAATGTTTCTGCCTTTATTTTTCATATGGCAGCTTGGGTGAGGAAAGTGGGAATAAAGCAGAGTGGAAAATGCTGATGGTTTCTTTGTCAGCTGCAGAGGAAACTCAACCTACTGATAAATCAACCTCTCCAAGTTATTTATGGTGTCTAAACCCTCCTGTTCTTTGCTGCAACAATCCCAGTAGTGTGTGTGATGCAGCATTTTGCACAGATTTAAGAAATAAAGGCATGGTAGGATGAAGGACCCCATCCCAGCTCCTTCCTGCCAAGCCTAGGGCATTCATTGCTGCAACAGTGGAGGAGAGGAATGTGACCACAAGCAAGTGTTTTGTGACAAAATCTGAATCAGTGCAAGTCAGAGGCTGTTTTTAATCTTCGAGGTTACTGCTTATAGAAGATCCCAAAGGCCTGAAGATTTCTTTTCCCCTTTCTCTTTGTGGCCAAGCTGAATCACCCTCTGCCTCTTTTCTTGTATGCACAGCTGGGCACTGTCCTTCTGGGATCCCACGTGATCCTGAGCCTGCCTGGAGGCCAGGGAGGGTCTGGTTTTGGGAGGGTTTGGGCAAATGCCTCCTTGCAGCAGGCAGTGGAAGCTGTGAGGAGAGCACTGGGACTGTGACTGAAAGAAACCTGCCTCTCTCTCCTTCCAGCACGAGGCTTCTCCAGGCTTTGAAGTGGGCATGAAGCTTGAAGCTGTGGATCGTATGAACCCTTCCCTGATATGTGTTGCCACAGTGACGGACGTGGTGGACAATCGTTTTTTGGTTCACTTTGACAACTGGGATGATACTTATGACTACTGGTAAGTGCACAGAGACTGCTGGGGTTCCAGTGCTGGGGAGACCCCCTGCTGCTGCCTCAGCAGGAGTATGGTTGGGAAAGCATGAGACTGTCTCAGCACACTGCTGCTGACAGGCCACCAGTAGTCCAATGAAGCAGAAGGTCACTCCCCTGTGCTGGGAGACAAATCTTTTACCTGTTCCATGTCAAATCCTGGGACATTGCCACGGCCCTGTAGTTAATGTGGAGCAAAGACTGACATGATTGCATGCTGTGGGCTCGCCCTGAAACCTGCTCAGGAGATGGACCTGCAATGCAGATACTGAAGGCCTGATCTTCGAAAGAGCTCCTGTGTCTGCAGGCAGGGGATTGTGGCTGGAGTGGGGAGCGTGCTCCAGTTGAGGCTGGTTAAGGCCAATTAAAATTGCCAATTAGCATAATGAAGGTCATGAGAGCAACTCTCCTTTGTGGTTGGAGGTCTCTGACCACTTACTTCTCGCCCCGAGGAGCTGTGGGACTGCAGTGATTTCTGTCCCTGGCTACTCCTTGGCTTCTGCAGGGGCTTTTGCTGGTGGTGGTGCAGGCCTGTCCTAGGGCCCTGCAGCCTGCACTGTCTAGCAGTAATGAGCCAGGTATCTGAATCCTGTGTAAGAGTTTGGGTGTGTTTTCTAGGTGTGACCCCAGTAGTCCATACATCCACCCAGTTGGATGGTGTCAGGAGCACGGCAAACCCCTCACACCTCCTCAAGGTGAGTCAGTGGCCTGGGAGTGCGGCCTTCGCTGGTGCATCCCCTCAGGGACAGGCTTCCCAGGGTGGCATGGGGAACCTGCAGGCACAAACCCCATGGCCCATGCTTATCTGCAGACCCAGGAAGTTTCCTTCAGTCAGGCCACAGCCAGGGACGTGGCATGCTCCTGCCAAGGCTTCTTTACACCTGTTCAGGTGCAGCGTGGTGGTTTGTGTCAGGCTGAGTGGAGACACAAGAAAGACCCAAGCTATCTGTGCAGGCCCAGATGTTTCTTCTTGTACCCTGGCTTCCATCATCCATGAGAATATAGTAGTACTTCTTGATGTCGCTCAGGTTTCCATGTGCTTAGCACAGACTTGGTTGATCTTTCAAGGCAGTGGCACATTTTGGGGTACTTGCCATCTTCCTGCAGGCATATCTCACCTACAACTTTCCCCTTCTAGATTATCCTGATCCTGACAACTTCACCTGGGAAAAGTACTTAAAGGAAACTGGAGCATCTGCTGTCCCAGCTTGGGCCTTCAAAGTGGTGAGTGCCACATCATCTGCTCCACTGCGCCTGGGCAGGAATTTGAGTTTTCTCTATTGTCAGGTCTTTGCTTTTATGAAAAGTCAAATTATGTTCATTTGTGGTTTGGATCTACATTTAAGGTTCAGACTATCAGGTCAGGATTATCCTGGGCAAATAGTTCAAAACTAGGAAAAAGGGAAGTATGACCATCCACTCATCTGTACAGGCACCACGTGATGGGAGATCCTTCAGGATTGCCTGATGGTTGTCTCAAATTTCAGCACAAGCAGCTGTGGCCAGCCAAGTATGGCTGCAGTATAGATCCACCAGTTGTGTCTTAAGGACCTTTCTTCCCTTGGGCACAGTTTTCCCATCTTGTTAAAACACAACTCAGATCTGGGGTCTGTACCCACTCTCTCCTTTTGTCACTGTGAGCTGGGATGACTCTTACTTGGACAGGCCAGGGCTGAGAGCTGGGCTTGAGGAACTCACACTGCTGGGAAAGATGCTGAGGGGCTCGGGAGCCTGAAGCATGGCCTTGCT
>NW_009953645.1:77725-79421 GCF_000747805.2 Chaetura pelagica | reverse complement strand
GGGTGCTGCCTGGCCCCAGCGCCCACCCCATGGCTTCCTGGTCAACATGAAGCTGGAGGTAGTGGACAGGAGGACTCCTTCATTCATCCGAGTGGCCAGTGTGGAGGACGTGGAAGATCACAGGATAAAGGTGGGTGCTGGAGTCTTGATGCTGTGTCCAGGCACTGTGCTGGCTTGCTCCTGCCCTTCCTGACTTGCTGCCAGCTGCAGTGGCAAAGTGTATGGAGGCCTGTGGAAGCACACTGTGTGGAGGATGGCTGGTCCCAGTGCCTGGCTCCAGGAGTGGAGGAGAGCCTTGTGCTGCAGTTCACCTCTACCCTGCTGCTTGTTGTCAGCTTGGAGGGCTCCAGAGCTGCTCAGGGAAGTGCTCCGAGGCTTGAAGGGTGACGTCTCCACTTGTTTCCTTAGATCCATTTTGATGGCTGGAGCCATGTCTATGATTTCTGGATTGATGTGGATCATCCAGACATCCACCCCATTGGCTGGTGCTCAAAAACTGGACACCCACTGCAGCCTCCTCTCAGTAAGTCCTGTGCCTGGGTCATTCTCTCATACCATGGCCCAACTGTGCCAAATCCCCACTGTCACTGCCATCTGTATGCACAGAAATGCGTGGGCAGGTTCTGGCTGACGATGAGCAGGGTAGAAGGGCTTTTCTGTGGAGTTGTTGATTGGAAAAGTTCTCCCTGTTTGGCTCAGGCCGGGAGCCCAGGGACCTCACTCTGCCTAGGGCTGCAGCCATGACAGTCTCTCTCCTATATTTCCTCCTGCTTTAGGGCCAAAGGAACCAGCTTCCTCTGCCCATGGGGGCTGCCCAACCCTGGGCTGCAAGACCATCCCTCACACCAAGAGCTCCAAGTACAGCTTTCACCACAGGTGAGTCCCCCGGCGTGGCTCAGAGGGGCAGAGCCTGTGTTGGCCCTTCCTCTGCTCCTCCACACCCCTGAGCCCCACCAGCAGCCAGCCCTCCTCTGCACCTGCCCCATGCCTGGCTCTGCCCCCTGCTTAGGGGCAGCTCTTGCTGTCCCCAGGCCATGCCCCAAGGCAGCCCAGTGCCTGTGGGTGGTGGGACTCCTGTGAACTGCTCTGTGCCTATCCTGGGGCACCCAGAGCTTCTGGGGTGCTCCACTTGCCCTGCTACCCGTGAGGACATATGGGCTATGTATGGACAGTACCTCTGAGGTGCTGTTACCAGCTTCAAGGACAGTGTTCCTCCCCTCACTTTCACTGGGAGGTTGCAAGCTGGGAGGTTGCCAAAGATGAGACTGGAAGGTCTTCAGGTCACTTGAAGAATCACTGACAAAGACCTCAAGAAAAAGTGATTTTAATATAGATTTATGTAAGTGCAACTTAACAGAACTCAACAACAACATTCATTCTTTTACTTACTGTGTGGAAGGGACATGCGGGGGTTGGAATTGTACTGGAGCAACTTACACCTGGATGTGTATTTATACAGGGATAGGGGAGACTGAATCAGGAATGGGTTGAAGTGATTTACACAGAGATCAGGGAAAATCTTTATTGACATCTTTATTGATGACCTGGATGTGGGTATTGAGTCCAATCATAGTAAGTTTGCAGATGACACCAAGCTGGGGTGGATGTTGATCTGCTGGAGGGTGGGAAGAAGCTGCAGGGGGGCCTGGACAGGCTGAGTCAATGAGCTGAGGCCAATGGCATGAAATTCAGCAGG
>NW_009953645.1:71229-77708 GCF_000747805.2 Chaetura pelagica | reverse complement strand
CCACAGTAACCGCAGGCAGCACTACAGACTGAGGGGAGAGTGGCTGGAGCTGCCCAGCAGAGAGGGACCTGGGAGCACTGGTTGACAACCAATTAAATATGAGCCAGCAGTGTGCCCAGGTGGCCTGGGAGGCCAATGTCATCCTGGCTTGTGTCAGGAATGGTGTGGCCAGCAGGAGCAGGGATGTGATTCTCCCCTGTGCTCAGCACTGGGGAGGTCTCACCTTGAGTCCTGGGGGCAGTTCTGGGCCCATCACTGCAAGAAGGATTTTGAGGTGCTGGAGCAGGTCCAGAGGAGACAACGAGGCTGGTGAAGGGACTGGAGGGGAAAGTCTGATGAGGAGGGGCTGAGGGAGCTGGGGTTGTTTAGCCTGGAGAAGAGGAGACTCAGGGGGGATCTTCTCACTCTCTACAACTCCCTGAAGGAAGGTTGTGCTCAGGTGGGGCTGGGCTCTTTTTCCATGCAGCCAGTGACAGGATGAGAGGGCCTGGCCTGAAGCTGCTCCAGGTGAGGTTTGGGTTGGATATCAGGAAGCACTTCCCCGTGGAAAGGGTGATCAGACATTGGGATGGACTGCCCAGGGCAGTGGTGGAGGCACCATCCCTGGTGGTGTTTAAGGAAAGGCTGGAGATGGCACTTGGTGCCATGGTCTGGAGATGTGATGGTGTCAGGTCATAGGCTGGACTTGATGATCTTAAAAATATTTTTCAACCTTGGTGATTCTGTGTGTGTGTGTGAAAAAAATGAGGAAGATTCTTTCATTGAGTCACAAGGGTCAGAGTGAAGCCCATTGTTTTCTGAACTCCTTCTCAGAGAGGAGTCTGGGTGCAGCTGGATCCACTTCTGGTCCCAGACTTGGTCAACAGTTTACAACTAATTTAGATGGTGGGATTTCGGTGTGATACTTGAACACATAATTATGGGTCTGATGTGGTTTGAAGTAGCAGTAAATTAAGATTGATTAATGCTGTTATAACAAGCCACAAAATTTGATTACATGGTTTTCTAAGAACTTAAGTAATAAACAATTTGTTGTAATCAATACAGAGATTAAATTAAAGATCTAAAAAACTTTCTAAACTAAATTGTGCATACACACAGATAAGAGAGGTTAAGATGTTCAATTTTGGTGCCAAATTTCACAAAAGAAGTTGCAATATACCTCTCAGTACCCCATGGAGTCAAATTATAGCCACCTAATAAACTGGATTTTTCCCTCCTACCCAAGAGTTCTTCCTAGTTGGATGAACCAGCTTCCTTTGGGAGATGTATGAGATGCAGGGGCACAACTCAGTGCAGTTCCAGGGAGCTCCAAAGTGCCTCCTTCTTGGAGTTCCAGGAGAAGTTAAGGAGTGCCTGATCATCCCAAATCACTGTATTTGCACCAGGACAAGAAGGTACCCAGTTGTCTGGACTCAGTCTTCCAGTAGGCAAGGTCAGAAAGTGCTAGATTGCTATTGAAACAAGAGTAATGTTGGACCCACTGCACTTGTAACTAAAGCAAGAACAATGTTGGCTGATGTTGATGGGGTAACATGGCTCAGTAAACGGGGGTTCTGTACCAGCACAGAAGTCCTGAGAAGGAACAGTGCATCTCCCCCAGCTCAGTCAGTCACTTCCATGAACTTTTCCAGGGGAAACAGGCACAGTGTAGTGCCAATCCCAGCATGGCAGGCTGACATCAAGAGGAGTGAGTATGGTGGAGCATCTGTGAGGATGGGGAAAGCAGATCTTGCTCTAGGGGTTTCTCTACTGGTCACACTTGTGACAATTGCTTCCTCCTCACTCTTGAGGTTAGTCTGAATGCCTGTGGGTGCAAGGAAGGGAAGGTGGAGACTCTTTGAATCCCAATGACCCTCTTGATCAACACTGTTGTGATTTGCATGGGGTCACCGTGATGGCAATGGCAAAGATGGGATGGTTGTACCTGGAGGGGCTGTGGTCAGCAGGCCTTACTCTGCTTTCTGTGGCCTTTGGCTGCCATGCTCAGGGACAGAAGGCTTGCCCCTGGTGCTGCTCTGGGCTGGATCCAACACTTGCCTCCCCTCTGTTCTCTAGGAAGTGCCCCACGCCGGGCTGCGATGGGTCAGGACACGTGACTGGGAGATTCACAGCTCATTACTGCCTGTCAGGGTGTCCTCTGGCAGAGAAGAACCAGGGCAGGGTTAAAGCTGACTTGTCCGACACCGAGGCCTCCACTCGCAAGAGGAACCTGATTGGCTTCCCTCAGCGAAAGAAATCTCGGCACCACGGGAGGTAGGGGCAAGCCCGGGGAGCTCCATGCACAAGTGCAGGGCCCCTGTGCCTTAGCTGCCATCTCTGGGAGCAATGGCCAAGCCAGAGAGGCTGCTTGACCACAGGGAAGCACGGTTGCTGGAGTCTGTCCTTCCAGCTCTGTTGGGCACCTCTCTCCATTTTTCATTCCATGTTTTGTGTCTTTAGCTATCAACCTTTTGGGTCAGGGTCCAAGAGGTGATTCTTGCTCCCGCTGCTACGGCATTGCTCTGTGCAGTGTGGAGAAGGGCCCTCGGGCCAGTCTCAACCCAGTTGGAAATCAGTCTTCCTGTCTCTTTAGAGGGCGACCTCCAAAATACCGGAAGATCCAGCAGGAAGACTTCCAAAGTAAGTGCTGTCCTCTACCATGGTGTCATCACAGGGGCAAGGCTCAAGGACCTGGGGTGGTGGCTGTTGGAGGCAGGTCTCCCTTGGCTCACTCAGACCTCACACAAGTCAGCACAAGGAACATCCTCACCTCTCACCAGAACTCCACTAGGTCCCTTATCATGTCTTTTGGTTGGTATGTGTAAATCTTCAAGGGCTTTAAGGCAGGGAATTAGGATCTTCTTGCTGTGGTTGTGCATTTTTCCAGTGCTTTGTCCTCTTCAGACAGGAATGCTGTGCGTTCATCCTGTGGCTGCCCTACCACAACCTATCAGTGTAGTGCCCAATGACTACTGGAGCACAGAAACTGATACTGAACAGTCTGCTTTGCATTTAGTTCTGCTGACTGACATTTATTCCAGCCAGTATCCGTGGGCTGTCCTGCCTACCCCAAAGCCAGGGGTGAAGAGGATCTCTTCTTGGGAGCCATTCTTGACTCCTTGGAGCAGAGAATAAGGAAAAAACTTGGTTAAAAATACAAAATTAATTGAATGATATGAGATGGCATTCTGGTGGGAAATTTAACATTGAAATCTAGTTGAATGTGGAAAATTAATGATTGAAGGTGAACAAGGCAATGAACAAGGCAAAGCCAAGCGTGTCTCTAAACTTTTTCCCCCACCATCCCCAGTCCCAACAAACTGAACATTTGGGTACACTGATATCCTGTTAATTCAAGGGACAACCACTAGCTCTTAATACCTGGACCCGTGAGACCATCTGCTGCTAGCCCTGGTCCTTCCTCTGAACAGGGCCCTCCCCAAGAATTGTAGCATATAGTGGGATGGGATGTTCTCCTACCTCATGTGACATCTTACATTGTTGTTGCCAGCTATTTCTTCAGACAGTCTGCACCAGTCACTCTTCATGTCGGCCCTGTCTGCCCATCCTGACCGCTCCCTGTCACTCTGCTGGGAGCAGCACTGCAAACTTCTGCCAGGGGTGGCTGGTATCACAGCAACTACAGTGGCCAAGTGGACCATTGATGAGGTAAGATGGCTCTGAAGATTGTATGCTGGCTCCTAACCCACTGGCATAGCTGTGAGCACTCTACCTTGCCATGTAGCACCACAGTGCATGCAGCAGGCACGGAGGAGCTTCAGAAGCCACTTCCTGGGCTGTACACACTTGTGGGGTGCTGTGTGGACAGCTGCCAGACATGAGCCCTGATGGCAGCTTCTGGGAAGTACATGCAGAACTACCAGGTTCTTGCTTAGCTTGAATGTGACACTAGCCCAGGGCAGGCAGGAAAATACAAAGAGCAGTCCCTTCATTTAACGTGTAACAGAAAGAAATCAGTTTTATCTTTGCCATGTTAAAAAGATTGTTCAGATAAAAAGTCACTTCCCTGTTTCTCTGAAAAAGAAATATTTACCTCAAATTCTTCATTGTCACCTTCATTTACCTTTGTGGGCATCTGTGATAGCCTCTCTTAAGGCCTGGCTAGCTTGAACTCTGGCACCTGCCCCAGCAGCCAGGCCTGTCTGATTTCTCCAATAGCAACATGTGTGCCCCTCTCCTGCCCCTCCCTGTGCCTCTAAGTGGGAATGGTCTGGGGCTGGAGGAACCCAGCACCTGTGCTGTAGTCCAAATGTGGTCTCTAGGCACAGAAGGGTGCTGCAACTGCAGCCTTTGCCATAACAGCCACATGTTACCTTACATGTGTGGAATGCCCCTATGGAAGGGAAGTCGTGGGCTCATGGGGGTCTCCAGTGAGAAACATTGCTTATGTCTTGATATTCTTCTGTTTATTCCAAGGTCTTTAGCTTTGTTCAGACCCTGACTGGTTGCGAGGACCAAGCCAAGCTCTTCAAGGATGAGGTGAGAAGGGCTGGAGGATGAGTGCAGGTGGCAAAGGACAGCGATTTGTCAACAGGGCAAGGAGGAATTGGCCAGTGGGCTTTCTGCAGTGGTTGCTGCTAAGTGCTGAGAACACCTGACAGTGATTCTACCCTGCAGCCCACTGAGTGTGCAGATGTCTCCCTGTGCAGAGCCCGTGGCAGGGGGGGAGCTGCTGACTCCAAGGGAGCTGTGCTGCCCTTGTTCTCCCCACATGGAGGGGGATAGGCCCTCTGAGGAGTCTGGAATGGGCAAGCAGGAGGAGGTGGTGCTGCAGCACCTCCTGAAGGAAGCTGCTTACTGGACCCATTAGTCCTTCCCCACCTGTGGACAGACATGCTGAGGGGCTGCTCTCTGCTATGTGTAATACACCCAGGGCAGGCTCGTCCTGGGCACACCGGGTGCAGCAAGTGTTCCAGCCTGTTAGTAAATGGCCACAGCACTCCCAAGGGTGCTCAGGCATGCAAAGCTGAGCTGAGGCAGCCTCCACACATGCCAGGAACTGGAGCAGGGGATGGAGGGGTGTTTGCCCAGAGCAGGTTACCTGCTGGCTATGCCTGTTGCACTCTGGCACAGAGGCTTGGGCTGGCTGCAGGGTGAGCTTATGGGGCAGCCCCTGAAAGGGCTCTTCTTCCACTTGGCCCTGTTCCTGGGTGTGTGAGCTCCCAGCTCTGGCTTATCTGAGGCAGCAATGGAATACTGGGGGTGGCCCATAACCCTGCGATTGTCTTGTGGCTGAGGGTGAGTGCAACTGTGCACATCCCCTGGTCACACCCATGCTGGCTGTCCCTAGGAAGTCACAGACTGGGCTTTCAGTGAGTGCCTTTGTCCCTGCTCTCTCCAGATGATCGATGGGGAGGCCTTCCTCTTGCTGACACAGGCTGACATCGTCAAGATTATGAGTGTCAAGCTGGGCCCAGCCCTCAAGATCTACAATGCCATCCTCATGTTCAAAAACGCCGATGACACCTTAAAGTGACTTTTCTTGGCCTGATCAGGACTCTCTGTCAGCTCTGGTGCTGCCAAACTGTCTGGTCAGGACAGAGATTACCCTGACTGACCTCAGCTTGTCATGTCCTGTTCATGTCCTCTCAGATGCCACATCTCTGCTCTCTCACCAGTCCATCTCCCATCCTGTCCCTTCCACTCCACAGTGCCCTTCTCCAGCACTGGGTGCCCGCTGGTCCCAAGACTCAGGGCCAGCTGCAGCGACAGAGGGTGGGTGCAGGACTGGCCTGGCTTAGTGTGACAGCCACCCTCCCTGTCCTCCTGTGACTGCACTGATCCAGGGGGGTGTGGTGAGGTACAGCAGAGGGGTGCAGAGGGTGTAGGAGCTGCGGTCTGACACCCCTACTCACATCACCCAGACAAGGGAAGGGACTGGCTGCCTGCATGTGTGCTTGCACCTATTTAAAGGCTGCTCTTTCTTTCGCTCAGCAGCTGAGAGGAAGTTTTTTTCCTTTCAATGTGTTCCTCTGGAGGCACTTTCCTAGGGACTAACATTGTTTCCAAGGGACACTCTCAAGGAGCTTCTGCTCACTTGGCCTTTTTCTCCAAATTCTTTTGACTTTCCCTTTAAATCCAGATGATTACTTTGCTTTGCCCCTTCACTCACCTCTTGCCCCTTCCAGGGCACAATGTGTCCTGACTGCTGCTCTGCCCACAACCAACATCTGTTCTTTATTCCTCTTTATTGTCATACTGAAGCCCCAGGGCCAGGGCTGGGTGGGTGCAGAACAAGCCCCATCTCCAGAACAAGCACTTTAGGCTGTCTTTGCCGGCATATCTCTGGGAGAAAGGATGCTTGGCTAACTTGTTCCCCTTGCAGCAATTAAAAAATCCTCTGCAAAGAAAATTTGGGTCCTCTTTCGTCTACGTATTAGGAGCAAGGCCCTTTCCAGAGTAGAAACAGCTGCCAAGGACAAGAAGCATCCATTCTTCCACAGGCAGATCCACAGCTCAGTTCTGAAGGCATTCCT
>NW_009953645.1:52723-71063 GCF_000747805.2 Chaetura pelagica | reverse complement strand
TGAGTTGGCTGGCTCAATCTTGCCAAGCTGCCTTCTCCCCATTTTTTGCCCTTACAAAGCCCCCAGGTTTTTCTTTCTGAAGAGCATGATCTTCTGCTGTCCCTGGATTCCCTACCTGCAGATCTAAAAGAAACCTGGCAGCTAATGGGGTTTTTTTTCTGTCTTTTTCATAGTGTAGCACATTTTCAAGAAGGGTACAGGCACTTTGGGAATGCCTGTGTAACACTGTCCCTTGTAAGGGAGGAGGGGCCCAGTAGACTAGGACTCCAGAGCCAGGAAAGCCAACATGCCACGGGCTCCTGGCAGAGTCCCAGGCAGCTTCAGGTAGTCCCTGTGTCCCCTGGCAACACCTTTTGTGGTCTGTCATCCTTCTGTGTATGCCTGCTGTGAGTGCTGTTGGACCACTGGTGTGACAGCACAATGGTGGAGGGCTGCCACCTGCCCCAAGGGCTCTCCATAGTCTGCAGTGATGTGATCCAAGTACTATGTCCCCTTCCTTTCCCATTCCTAAGAATGACATATCAGTAACAAAACAAATTTTCCACCCTTCCCAGTGCCCAAAGACAGGAATGAATGGATCTTAGCAAGTGCACCATCTTAGAGCAGCGCTGCCTGGGGAGCCACTGTCACACCGGGTCAATCTGTTCATGGAAATGTAGCATTTTTACTTTTTGTTACTGAGTATTTATAGTCACAATTTACCTGCTCTTGGAACATCTGCTGCTTGCTTTTCATGCAGGACTTGGAACTAGTCAGTGTATTTGTTTTGTCAATGCTTGGGTTTGATTCAGGCAGCTTTCCCTCTCTTTTCCTCTTTTAATATTTTCAATTTCTTAAAGCAGTGCAATGTGGTCAGCTGTGGAGACAGGGGTGGTGGGAAGGAACAGCTGTGTCCCTGGGTCCTACAGTCAGTCCCCAGGTCACCTTTGATCCACAGTAAATGGTCCTGAAGTTGATCTGTTCAGTTTGGGAAGAAGAGGAGCTCTGGGGGCTCCAGCTGTGAGACTGTATGCAGATGGAGCTCTCTCTCCAGGTGTGTTCTGGGACAAAACAGCACCCTTGTGCAGGACATAGTTATTTGGCTTATAAGGAGACATCTTATGAAACCATCCTATTTTCATCTGCTCAGTTCTGTCATGCTTAGTCATTCCTCCTGTTGGGGAAGGGACTAAGCACTGGCCCTGGGTGTTGGGAAAGGAGCTGCTACCCAGGTGTCAGATCTCATATTAGTGTGGAGAGCCTTGTCTCTCAGAGTTATCCTGGAGAGCAGAAGTGGTGGTGAGCCTAGAAGATCCCTCCTGAAGGGGAAGAGGAGGCATGAGCCAAGCCATTACGTGACTGGGTACAACCAACACCATCAGCTCTTGCACTGCTGTTGGGTGCAATCAAGCTGTGCTCTGCCTAGGCACCAGCAAGAAAAGGCAGAGGTGCATGCTGCAGACTGTGATAGCCATGGACATCAACAGGAAGCTGTGCTTAGGGGGTACTGCCTCACCTGGGCTCTTTTGAGATCTCTCTAGGAGAGCAGACTGAACAGGACTGCTGAGGTGCTCCCCCTTGGCTGTGGAGTCTGGCTGCACAGCTGGACCCCAGGTCTCTGCTGCATCTGAGCTCTACTCAGGGAGCCAGGAAAACTAGTCCTACTGTAGGGCTGATGTGAGGGTCTCTGTCACACACAGTTAACTGCCGTCTCGAGTTCATCAGTCTCTTGGGTCGACTTGGCCATTTGGGCACAAAGCTTCAGGATTCATTTGGGTGAGAGAGTTTGTTGTGGTTGTGGTTTGTAGGTGGTCAAGGGCTATTAACTGTTAAAACTTATACCCTTCTTGTTTCCTTCAAACCAAACTAGACTCAAAGCATTGTGTGTGTACATGTTGATGGGTGTTCTTGCAAGTATCACAACACCATTTCCCCAACACCCTGTTGGTGTGTCCTTGTTTTAATGTGGTGGTCTCTGTAGCTGTGGAGGCAGAAGGATCTAATCGCAAGATCTTGGGCGATGTGTCCTCCTGTCCTTCATGGGCAGAAGTTGTCTCTGGTACCAGTAGAGAATCCAGGAGAAGGAAGATTTGCTGCATTCCTGAAGATGAATCCTCCGTCTCCATAGAGCATTGACTGGGAGAACATCAAGGGCAGCTGTGACTAAGGCAGAAGCACTGAAGTTTTTCATCCTTCTGCTGCCCTATCAAACTCCTCACAGGGATGTCCACTGCCATGTCACTAAGAGGCGGGAGAGGACAATGGCTCTGAGTTTGGCCCACAAGTTCCTCTCTGGGGTCTTTCTGAGAGATGTGACCAATGCAGAATTTCAAAGTCAATCAAGGATTTTTCAAGGTCAATGTTGTTTTGAGTGGGGGCCCCCAAGCCTATGCTCCTGTCATTCCTACCCCTGCTGCTGCAGGTGATGTTGTCAGGGCTGAGCTGGAGCCATGGGAGGTGTCCCAACACCTTCTCCAGTCTTGGGCATGAGGTGTCTTCTGGGTTGGCTGGTCTGTAAGTGGCTCTGCTTGAATGGGAGCAGTTGGAGACTCAAAACGGTGTTTGTCCCTCCCCATGGAAATTGCCAGCATCGTGATAGTGTGAGGCCAAGGTTTCCCTTTCCAGGAGAGCAGCAAGGCTGATGCTGCAGCCTTGTTCCTCTCCTCTTAGCCACCCATTTCCTCTGGGGCCTGAGGCTCACTTGTCCTTGGAGGAAGGGGAGAAAAGGTGTATTTTGGAAGGAGCGTGATTATGAGAACAAAAGATTTTTTGCACTTTCTTCCAGTTTGCACTCATTTTTAATTTCTTTTTTTCACCCATGTTTTTTATATTTGCACCTCCTCTTTGTGTTTTCATGACAGAAATTATTTTGTTGTAGCCAGTGAAACTATTCTGGAACTTTGTGTCCTGAGTATACAGAGGCTTAAAGGTCCTATATATATAAATTTATAGCTGTATAAAGATAAATTTATATATATAGGATCATGGTGTGATGTGTTTCATCAGTGTTTTAAAATAATAAACAAATGTGAGCAATGGAAGCCTGTGTGGCAGGAGACTGGTTATTCATCCCTGCTGCCTCTCCTGGGCAGAAGTACTTGGCCCTGCTGGGAGGGAAGGAGACAGACACCCCCTACCATGGGGCTCACCTGGCCCCCAGACCCCAAAGGCCCCATAACCCTGCCCAGCCATGATCAGCCCCAGCATTACCAGGACCCCGGCCTCCAGGGCCAGGTGTTCCACATGGCTCTAGTGATCTGTAGGGGACAGGAAGGGACAGGAGCTGCCAGAGCAAGGCAGTCCTGTGAGGGCAGCAGGGGACCCTAGAAGAATGGAAGAGGTACACATGGGCCAGCAGACACCTGTGGACAAGGGAACACACTGAGGTGCTCCTGGACGAAAGGGGGATAAAGGGAAGTTCAGAGGGAGCAAAGGAAGACCCAAGGGTTGTCTCTACCTCCCACATCCTACTCCCCTGGGACACCCCCTACCCACAGTCTCTGGCCTGTCACCCTGCCCAGTGGTACTAAAGACAGGAAGAAGGACAGGAACCTGGAGCTAGCCCTCACCTGCTACTGCCAGCTAGATGGTGCTACAGGGCTGTGACAAGACACATGATTGTCCCTGAGGCTGGTAGGTGCAGCCATAGGCATCCCCTGACCCTTGCTCCCCAACTGGTAGCCTAGCAACCCTGTCTCTATAGGGTCTCTAGGGTCATCTGTAGGGTCTTTGGGGAGTTGGCAAGGCTCAAAGACATCTGAAGGAAGCTGTGATCCTCTGCTTAGACCCCTATTACAGCTGCTTTGTTCCCCTACATCCTCTTTTCTAGTTCCCTCAGGATGCCTGGGAGGAAGAGCAGGGTGTGGCAGGGGGGATGTCTCACCTCTCACCACCAAATCCAGGGTCTTGCTGACAGCAGGCCCTTTCAATGAAGCAGCCTTGATGAAACACTGGTGGCTGTAGTGGCCCTCATAGCCTTCATGCACATGGGAGTGGTTGAAATAATCCTGTTCCTTTGAGAGAAGGTTGAGGGCTTTGACCTGGCCCCTCAGGTACAAGAAAGAGCCAGCACTGGAATGTGAGATGGTGCAATGGAAACTGCCCAGGCAGGACAGAGAGGACAGGTTTGGGAAGATGGAATTCTGTGGGGAGAGAGGAGAAGGTGTGCAGGGCTTTGACATGGTGTCAGGAAGCACCTGGTTCAGGCAGAGGTGAAGATGGTTCCCACCTCTCCAAGCCTAGGAACAGGGGAAAAACCCTGCCCATCAGGTAGATGGGGAAAGCAAGTGGTTATGTGTGCCCCGTCTGCCCGTGTGACATCTGATCCCAAGCCAAGGGGAAACAGCACATCCCTCACCTTGCAGAGTTTCACCGTGAGCCAGCACAATGCCTCCATTCAGGCAATGGCAGCTGTGTCCTTTTGGTTGACATTAGAGACAACCTGGAGAACCTGGTCCTGCTGCCACTCAGCTTCAGGGTACGGAGCTGGTGGCCATTCTTCTACAGCACAAAGTTCCCATTGTCACACTGGCAGCTACAGCAGATGGTGCTAGAGTCCCCTGGTAGGATCACCTCAGGCAGCTTCAGGAAGATGCTGGCTGCCCTGCCCCGTGCCTGGAGGTGGCTCCAGACCCTGTCTCCACACAAGGGAGAGCTTTGTGAGGCTGGGGAAGACCCTTGGGAGATGGGTGGGGGACCAGGGATGTGTCCAAACTTCCCATCTACCTCCTCATGATAGTCACTTGGTGTAGCCTTGCTCTGTGCCATCAGCCCAGCACTTGCAAGGGAAAGATCCTTGTAACATCTCTGTGTCTGGACACCTCTTGCTGCCCTCTGAGAGCTCTCAGAGCCTCTGCCACTCACCAGAGGCAAGAACATGTGTCACAGGCAGCATCATGTCCCTCTTGGCTCCCTCTGTTCTCCGTTCAAGCTGGGCTTCTTCACAGGAAGGCTTTGGCCAGAGGCACTGAGCAGCTGGGTGGCTTCTTGTGGGTCCTGATAGGCCCTTGTTGCCACAAAACACCTTCTGCCCCTTAGCTTGGGCTTCTGCAGACACACCTAGCAAAACTGGGATGGTTGAACTAGACCAACAATGTCCCAACCACGTGGGACACCAGGGCTGGACACCTGTGACAACATAGGATTCTGCTGACTTCAGGAGAGAAGCTATTAGGACTTGGCTCTGGTCACTTGATGGGGAAATGGCTTCCTCTCAGCTCTTGCAAAAGAGGTTGATGTTCTTCAGCCAGGGCTGGGAGAAGAGACAGTGCAAGACTCTGAATCTTGGTGAGAAAGCTCCAACAACAAATGGCATCATAAAATAGCAATTTAAAAAAGAAAATAAAAAGGGAACTATAGATAGCAGGTAAATCTTACATCCCTTCAGAGGCAGGGCACTCCACTTTCCTGCAGCACTGATGGACCCCAGACTGATCTTCATCTGGCCTCCATCCTCCTCAGCTAATGTCTAGTCTGGGTTGGCCAGTGAAGTAGACATAGCTCCCTTTGTCAATAATGAAGGGTTAATTAAACAGTGGAAGTTCTTGCACCTTTGAGTGTTGAGGAAGTGAGGAGAGCAGGGAAAGGACGTGTTCTGGGACTGCAGCTATGTAGAACATGTTGCAGTTTGTCTAGGGTTCCCACACTGCTGAAGGCTACAGCATCTGCAGGTCCCTGCTCTCTGTAGGTCATCTCATCTGTAGGTCCTGCCCTCCTCTGACTATGCACAATCTCCAGCAGGAACGAAACTGCAGGCTAGAAGAGTCGTATTGGCAGCCCTCCCATAGAGAGAAGTGGACTAGATGGACAGCAAAATTGGCCAAAATATTCCATTCCATATATCTATGTAAGCTTGGTGTAAGGTCAGGGATCATGGACAGTCCCTTCCTGCTGCTTCTTCCCTTCTCTTCCACAGAATCACAGAATGTCTTTGGCTGGAAAAGACCTCCAAGATCATACAGTCCAGCCTTAGACATAACACCGCAAGCTCACCACTAAACCATGTCCCTAAGCACCAGGTCCACATGCCATTTAAATCCAGAGATGGTGACTCCACCACTGCCCTGGGCAATCCATTCCAATGCCTGACAACCCTTCCAGTGAAGAAATGTTTCCTAATATCTAACCCAACCCTCCTGTGGCACAGCTTGCATCCATTCCATCTGGTCATATTACACGTCACCAGAGAGAAGAGGCTGTCCCACTCATCACTCCAACCTTGTTTCAGGTAGTTGTAAAGAGTGATGAAGTCTCCCCTGAGCCTCCTCTTGTCCAGACTAAACAATCCCAGCTCCCTCAGCCACTCCTCACAGAAACTTGTGCTCTAGGCCCTTCACAAGCCTCATTGCCCTTTTTGTGACATGCTCCAGCACTTCTATGTCCTGAGCTGCCCCCCAGATCCCTCAGGGTGCTAAACACCCTCTCTTTAGGTCCCCATATTGATACCATGAAATCAGACTGAGGACCCTCAAACTAAAACAGTCTCAGTATGAGAGGCTGAGGGTAGGAGCTTTTAGAGAGGATTCTTCTTCAATGCAGCCACCAGCCTTGGTTAGAGATGGAGTGCAACGTGTTGCTTGGGACATCCACTGGAAGTGTAGGTTCAGTGGCCCAGTGTGTCAGGCTGCAATGCAAGGATTTTGCATCCTGCACAAATTGCCAAAGAAGGAGTGAAGGTGAATGCACTGAGCTGGCGTTTTAAAACGGAACTTCACTGTCTTCAGGCTCGGTCGTGTTTTCTTGGTGGTTGGTGGTGCCCTGTTTGCTGGGCTGAAAAGATCATATTCATTGTTTGAAAACCTCAGTTTCCTTCCCCAGTATTCAGTACTTGTTTTACAAGAAAAGGCAGTGGGTTGAAATTAAGTTGTGAACAATCTGAAGTTTCTGCAGTAACCTGTGATCAAAATCTTTTTTCTCCCCTCCTCTCCCCTTCCTTTCCCTTCTCCTAAGTCTTTCAATTAAAAGAAAATCTTGTAGCAGTGAATTAGATTCTCAGCTGAACTAAAGTCCCACAATTTTGATGTGAACTCAAGGGGAGACTAGGCTGCAGTGACTATTACACTGTAGAATTCAAGATCCTAAGGGCAACAATAAAAGTACAAAGTAAGCTGAGCACGCCTGATTTTAAAAGGGCAGACTCTGATGTCAAGGATCACTTTGGTAGGGTAGAATGGGACAAAGCCCTGGATAGGAAAGGAGCCCAGGTAAGCTGGTCCATATTCAAGGACCACTTCCTGTGTGTCCAGGACCAATGTGTCCTACAAAGAGGAAGGCAGACAGGAGTGCCAGGAGGCCTGCATGGATGAGCAAGGAACTCCTGGACACACTTAGGTGTAAAAACAAAATTTACAGATACCCTGGGAGAAGTACAGAGATGTAGTTAGGAAACCAAAAGCACAAAGGAGAATTGGATCTGGCAAGGGAAGTTAAAGGCATTAAGAAAAGTTTCTGTAGGTACGTTAATGATAAAAGGAAGACTAGGGAAAATGTGGCCCCACTTCAGAAGGAAATGGGAGAGCTGGTCATCCAAGATGTGGAGAAGGCTGAGGTACTCAATGACTACTTTGCCTCAGTCTTCACCAGCATGGTCTGTGATCACACCACACCCCTCCCTTCCCCCCATGTTACAGAAACCAAAGGCAGGGACTGTGAAAAGGAGATGAAGAGGAGGTTTGAGACCACCTGAAGAACCTAAAGCTGGACAAGTCCATGGGACCTGATGGGATTCACCCATAGCTCCTGAAAGAACTGGTGGATGAAGTTGCAAAGCCTCTGTCTATCATATTTGAGAAGTCATGGCAGTCTGGTGAAGGTCCTGCTGACTGGAAACAGGGAAACATAACCCCCATTTTCAAGAAAGGAAAAAAAGAAGACCCAGACAACTACAGGCCAGTAAGTCTCATCTCTGTGCCTCGCAAGATCTTGGAGCAGATCTTCCTCAAGAACCTGCTAAGACATGAGAACAACAGAGGTGACAGAGGTGATTGGTGACAGCTAACACAGCTTCACTAAGGGCAAGTCCTGCCTGATTAATTTGGTGGCCTTTTACAATAGGGTGGCAGCCTTGGTGGACAAAGGCAGAGAAACAGATGTCATCTACCTGGACTTGTCCAGAGCTTTCAACACTGTCTTGCATGACATTCTGGTCTCAAAACTGGAACAATATGGATTTGATGCATGGACCACTCACTGGATAAGGAACTGGCTGACTGATTGCACCCAAAGAGTTGTGATCAATGGCTCAAAGTCCAAATGGAGATGGGTGATGAGTGGTGTTCCTCAAGGTTCAGTACTTGGTACTTGGATCAGTGTTATTTAACATCTTTTTTGGCAACATGGACATTGGAATTGAGTGCACCCTCAGCGAGTTTGCTGATGACACCAGACTGTGTGGTGAAGTCAACGCACTGGTAGGCAGTAACCCTGGCAGGCTCGAGAAGGGCCAAGTGCAAGGTTCTGCACCTGGGTCAAAGCAATCATATGCATGAATACAGGTTGGGAAGAGGATTGAGGACAGCCCAGAAGAAAAGGACTTGGAGTAGTGGTAGACCAGAAGTTTAACATGAGCCAGCAATGTGCACTTGCAGCTCAGAAAGCCAATCATGTCTTGGGCTGCATCAAAAGAAGCATAGCCAGTCGAGAGAGGTGATTCTCCCCCTCTGCTGTGCTCTGGTGAGACCCCACCTGGAGTACTTGTCTAATTCTGGAGCCCCCAACATAAGAAGGACATAGAGCTCCTTGAGCCTGTCCAGAGGAGAGCCACAAAGATGCTGGAGCACCTCCCCTGTGAAGACAGGCTGAGGAAGTTGGGATTGTTTAGCCTAGAGAAGTGGAGGCTCCGTGATGAACTTATAGCACCTTTCCAGCACCTGAAGGGGGCTACAAGGAAGCTGGGGAAGGGCTTTTTACATGGGTTTATAGTGAGAGGACAAAGGGCAATGGTTTGAAGCTTAAAGAGGAGACATTCAGGTTGGACATTAGGAAAAAGTTATTTCCTGTGAGAGTGGTGAGATGCTGGAACAGGTTGTCCAGGGAGGTTGTGGCTGCCCCATCCATGGAGGTCTTCAAGGGCAGGTTGGACAGGGCCTCGAGCAACCTGATCTAGTGGGAGTTGTCCCTGCCCATGCAGGGGTGGTTTGAACTAGATGATCTTTAAGGTCCCTTCCAACCCAAATCGTTCTATGATTCTATGAATGTAATACTCACTTTTAGAACTGCATCTTGTTTATGCAGTGACTTGTTAACTGAAATTCTACACGCTCAAAACGAATTTTTAAGTCAAGTTTTAACTACTGTCTTTTGATGTTCACATTGCCAGTTCTGCTAATACAGCTTAGTATGCTTAGTAGGATTTGAAGGCCAACAGCACATCATGGTCTCCCACTTTTACTGGAAATTGCAAGTTCTGGGACTGGGATTGCAAGAGGGGTCATCTGGCACAGGAGAGGGTGGTGTATCACTTTCTCATTCTTGAGGCAGTCCAGCTGGGTTACAATTTCAGTGAGAGTCCTTCCTGCGCAGTGAGTTCCTGGGAGGACAGCGCGATGATGGAGGTGAAGCGTCCACTGCTGAACGGTTGGCTTCTGGGCCACCTCTAGGGGAAATTCCGGGCCCTCAAGGATAACTTTCAGAATGGGTAGAGGGGTATTGTCACCAAAATTTTGCAACTGGCCCATGCCAACCAAGCAGACAAGCTAGGACACAAAGTACAGAATGATAAGAGTAATTATCTGTTCATGTAAGTGAGATGTCCCAGTCAAACTGGGGCACCTCAAATGTGGTTTTACATGTGGGTCTTCATCCTTTCAAACACTCAAGTACAACACAATTTGACCAATCACTACTTAACATGCACACGCAAACAGATGCTGCTGTTTTGCAAAGCCACTCTGATTCTGTGGCATAGTTCTCCATCTGCTTCTTTCTTGATCCAGACACCCCTGGAGTCAGTCTTGCTGCCATTCTGTATCTCTCATGCCAGGGAAAGGGAGGGTTTCACAGCAGTGTTGAAGGGGTATAATTTCTCCTTCAGGGTGGGGCTGTCCTCCTTGCAAATGAGCTAGAGCCCTTTAGCCATTGCTGACTGAACCGTAGCTGTGCAGCACCCAGTGTAAACTGAGTATTTCTTAAGGAAGTTCATACAATTTCATCCTCTCAAGATGAACTAGTGCCATAGTTAGGCATTCAGATTTTCCTAGCAGTCCCTCCTTTTCTTTTGACCATCAGTGGTCACACTGTACTATTCATTATTTAAGTCATAAGTCAAGGCCATACTGTTATACAATGCTAACACACATACATACTTAGAAAACAAAACGAGAGTGAACACAATAACCTAAATCCTCTCAGTCTTCTGTGTCTGGGAGCCAAGAGGTTAGCCATCCAGGTAGATTCAGGGGAGATACCTGCCTTACCTCAAGCAATATTTTTTACTGAGTCTTTATCTTGTCTCTCTCCGTTTAGTTTTTCTGGTCTTGATTTACATAAAAATGGCAGCAGCTACTGCTCAATATTGCACATGTTCTGTCCTGTACTTCTAAAAGGTGGTGTAGGGCTAATCTATATTACCATTTGTGATAATAATTCAGTTTCTTCCTGTAGGGCTATCATACTATCTGTGCTTTCATTAATGGCTTTTTCTAACTCTCTTGGCTCATTTGCAGTAGCTCTTCCTAGTTCTGCAACCCTTAATTGTGGGATAAAAGCTGTTACAGAGAGGTGAAACTTGGTGCCACATTCTGTCAGAGGGCTGTAACACTTCTTCCTGTAAATAGCTAGAGAGGCTGAAGAGACACTGGTTGAAACCTGTGTGGAGGTTAGAATACATTGTTTGGCTCAAGTTGAGGTTGAATGCTCAAATGCCCTTTCTCCATCTAGATAATATTGCTATGGTAGTTGTGTCAGTGGGTACTATAATCTCCAAGTAAGTCTGAATCATGGAAATTATTTCCTTGTAGCAGGGTGCCAGATTCGGTTGTTCAGGTAAACCAGTAATGTTCAGACCCAAAAGTAGATGACTTGGAGCAATCAGGATCCTATAGGCCTATAAATGGCAACCAAACTTAACATTTGGTTTGATTACAGATTCCTGCAGAATACCAAGGTAATCTGTGAATATCCATATTGTCGCAGAGTCTGCAGGGCCTGATCAGCTACATCCAGGAAGAACTCTACAGAGCGATGGCTTATTACAATAGGTTTTATGTAAGGGCTTCTGGAGAATCTCCCTTTGACGGTCAGTGGATATACTATATAGTAAGGTTTTGAAAGAATCTGTGGAGGAATTCTGATTGCTTTTATGCATAAGAACAGATGTATGGAAATTTCCAGGCATGAGACTCCCCTTCTCATCTGTATGGTTCTAAGGTGTTTCCCTTCTTCAGTGGAAGTGCATAACATAACCTGTCCTTGTATCACTGATACAGTGGTACAGATACCCAGGAGACTTGATTTCTGGTAGAGGATGGGTACATCCAACAGTTGGGCTTATTTGCCTCTTCTGCTGTCATTTGGACTGCTGCCATCACCGAATTATGGAATGAATATATCTAATCCATACTCCATCACAGGCTTATAAGCAAGGCTACCATGTTAAAACATAGGCTTCCGATCCCTAATAACAGGAGAAACACATAGTCACAAATAGAAAAAACAAGTCTTCCTTGTGATACAGAGGACAGCAATGAAATCAAAAGGGTTTCCTGGCTGCAGAAACCCAAAAGGAATTTAAAGATCTAAACCAAGAAGTCATGGGAGCTCCCTCGTTATCCCTGGCAGACAACAACGAGGCTTTAATATTATATTGACATGAATAGAAAGGAGTAGCTAGAGTGCCCAGAAACTCAGGTGGGAGAGCCATCACAGGTCCAGGGGCTGACAGGAGGTGATGCTGGGTAGTGAAGGCCTGAGGGTGACAGGAGGGACACTACAGACCTGGAGGTGACAAGACACTGGACAGTGACAGGCCAGGAGGACACCAGGGACACCAGGATCCCAAGGCAGTGACAGGTTGGGGGAGCAGCAGGGAAACCTGGGACCTGGGGCAGTGACGGGCTGCCTATGAGGTTGGTGTTCTGGAACCCCCTGGAGCCCCTGGAACCCCTGAAGCAGGGGCACCCAACCATAGCAACCTTGTGTATCGGCTGCTTGGTGCTGTGTGGGAGCTGGGGTGTGGGCATTTCTCTTCAGCCATGTCCCATGTCTACTACAAGTTCTTCTCCAAGCTGAATTATGCTGCAGTCACCTTCAGTGGCCTCCACATCTCCCTGCATGACCTCAAGAGCCGAATCATGGGCCAAGAGAAGCTGAAGGTGACCAGCTGTGCCCTGCAGGTCACCAACGCCCAGAGCAGAGAAGGTGTGTGGGGACCTTGGGGATCCCCCAGCTGGGGCAGCACAGACCTTCCCAGGTGGCCACAGCCCACCTGCTCTGTGGCTGGTCCCCACCAAGCAGGAGTTAGCCCAGAGCCCATCCTGCTGGGTGTGAGGGGACAGGGAAAGCAGCAGCCCTGGGACTGAGTAGGGTGGCAGCAACAATGGACCATGGTCAGAGGCTGTGAGTGCTGTGCTGCACTGTGCAGCTGTGAGTCCTGTGCTGCAGCCTCAGGAGAGCACTGTAGGGGCAGTGGTTTGGGTGTTGAGCTGGGTGTAGAAGGGCTAATACAGTGCTTACAAAGGTTTTGGTTACCTGCAGTTCTTCTAGGTGAAATCGTAATGTGGGAGGGTGTCTTGTAGTAACCAGCTGGAGAAAGCTGAGTGTGATAGAAATAGCTGGCTAGTGTGAAGGGAAAAAAATACCTTTGGCAACTTAATTTTATCTTCTACTTGTTTAACTCTCCTGCATCAGAAAACTGATTCTGTGGCTGTTGCAGAAACTGCTCACTAGCACCATTTTCGATAAAGTGTATATTTGTGAGTTATGCATACCCTTTACAGGCATGTCCTGGTTTGCACCCAACAAAGAAACAGCCCCATGGCTGCTCACTCAACTCCCCCCAGGCACACCCTTGGTTAAGGAGGACAAAGCTCATGGGTTGAGACAAAGGACAAGGAGGGTCCTTCACCAATTAAGGTCCCGGGCAAAACAAACTCAACTTGGGGAACAATAATAATTTAATTTCACACTAATCCAACATACACAGGACACAGACACACACAGAGCAGGGCTTGCATATCTTACTCCACCTCTCCCTTCTTCCGCGGCCAAATCACTTCGTTCCCGGTTTCTCTCCCTCCTTCCCCCCAGCGGCACAGGGGGACAGGGGATGGGGTTTAGAGTCACTGCACAGCCTGGTGATTCCTGCTCCTTCCTCCTCAGGAAGAAGGATTCCTCACAGTTCTGCCCTGCTTCATCATGGAGTCCCTCCCATGGGAGAGTCCTCCACGAACCTCTCTTCCATGAGTCCTTCCCACCAGGTCCGGAGCAGCTCCAGCGTCGGCTTCTCCCAGAGTCACGGGGGCTTCGGAAACAGTCAACTCCCCTGGGCCGGAGGCTTCCACAGCTGCCTAGCTCTTGCACAGCCCTTCTCCTCCAGCACAGCTCTTCTCCTCCACAAGTCCTTCTCTGCTCAGCTCTTTCGTATGTTAATCGCTGAGGCGCATCTATTGTCCCTCTAATGGCTCCTTGGCTGGTTTGGAGCCGAAGGGGGAGCTTCTCAGCTTCTTACGGGAGCCACTCCTGGGGCCCTTCCCCCCACCAAAAAAACCCACCAAACCAAACCAGAACAAGCCGACTTGCACGAGTGTTCGCTGCATCTAGATTAGACTTTGGAATTCCTTGTTAATATATCTTCTTTTCTACACCAAAGGTGTTGTCATTCAGACAGTACTGAGCATCATTTCACCAGGTATTGCTAAGCATGTGTTTTTTTCCTGGTACTACATGTTAACCACATCAGGGCAGTACTGAAGTTTTATGGCAAAACATTAGTGGTGAATATATGTTAGAAATGTTCTTAGAGAATACATCAATTCTTTTAAACCTAATAAATTGTGGTTGATTCTTAGAGATTATAATGGTTTCTTATTGCTTAGTATGTCTTTCAGATTGGTAGGCTGCTATCTTGATAAGTTTGAATGTGATTAAAGACTTTGAGATGTGACTTTTCAGAAATAAAGACTTGTAAGATGGGTTTCTTTACTTAAACATTACTTTTTCTTTTTTCACCCCCCTGTGGTTCTGTGACACTCTTAGAACAGTCTTTGCTTTGAAATGTGTACTAGTTTTTTTCCTCTTCATGTTCATATATTACAAGTTACACAGAATAATATGTACACTGCAGTAACTGTAACTCCATCCCTAGCCTTTAAAGTAGTTGTGCCTACACTGTTTATCACTGTTTATCTACAGATCTTTAAGCTATTTTCCGTGGAATGTCTGTGAAGACAGAGCACAATGTTAGGGAGTCTTAGGGATGCCACTGGGTTGCATGACAAGGAATCACATTTCAGAAGTCTTGAGTTTTGTTAGTAGTAATAAATAAAATGGCCAAGAGCATTTGAAAAATGTTTTAAGTTGCTTTAAGGGCTTTGCTGCAGAAGGGTCTCTGAATGTTGCCTTCAGTTGCAAATGCACTTTCAGCTTTCCAAACGCTGGCAGCTGAATAGTTTGGTCTGTGTAAAACAGAGCCTGAAAACCAGAGTGTTGGGTGGTAATAGGCTGTGATGGAGCCCAGTTATTATCACCAGAAGAAAAACTGTTTTGAAACAGGCCAGACACATGGTTCTGTTATAGCAGGTGAGGAACAGAATGCAAAGTTTTAGAAGAAAAGTTTATGCTCGTTAAGTATGTTACCCCATCAAATGCTACTCTAATACACATAATACCATTTTTACAAGTTGAATTTCTTTGTGTTCCTACCTAATCGGAATTCAGTGAAGAAAAAACCTCTTCTTCACTAGGTTGTATGACATGGTGTTGTCTAAAGGTGAAGTAGAAGAAGGAATTTCTTTCATACTTTAAAAAGCATCAACCTGGTTTAACAGTGACAAGACCTCTTGGGAGGTTGTGTAAAATGAGTATAAAATTTTAAACTGAGTATATTCGTGACAAGCTTATTGAAGCTTTTATAAGGATGAAAACAGAAAAATCCCCCAGTGGTTTTCAGAGCAAAGCTAGAGAATACCTTTCAGTGTAATATATATGTATGCCACATTGTTGGTTTATATGCATAACAGTGAATGTCAGTTTTTATTTATCAGAGGTAGATGTTTAAACTCACCTTCATAAGCTAAAGGAAAAACTAGACCAGGATATTCTCCCTAAATGGGAGGTTTGGAATTCTTTCATTGGGATGTAGGGTGCAGGAGTTCTGAGAAATGTTGAAATTCTCTTGGAAAGAGCAAAGTGAACCCTGCATGAAGATGGCCTGGTTCTGATTTTTTACAGTACTCTAAGCTGTTACTTTCCATAATGGAAATCTGGTAATAGAAACAATGCTGGTACAAGCTGTAAGTAACCATGATTTCAAATATCAGTGGAAAAAATTATAGGATGGTCTCTTTAAGATGCTGAGAAGGAACTGTGTATGGTTTGTATGGTATGGAGGTGAGGGGAGAAGTAGTGTGTCCATTTCTGTGCTTATTGGAGAGGTGTTTTCTATAAAAGCAGAATTCCCTTAAAGCTTTTGCTCGGTGTTGTGGTTTGGCCCTAGCTGACAACAAAGAGCCAGCCATGCAGCTGCTCAATTACCTCCACCCCACTGTGGGATGGGGAGGACCAAGGCCAACTAGAAACTCATGGGTTGAGACAAAGACTAGGAGGGTTCACTCACCAGTTATGGTCAGTGGCAAAACTGACTCAGCACTGTTGTATTAGGGAATTTAAGACTCCAAGCCAATCGGAGTTATGAAACAGAAATTTATTAATTACAGCAAGCAAAAATAGCAAGGTAACAGCGCTGGGTGCCAGGGAGTAATCTCTCCTCCTCTGGACGCTTTTCCTCTTTCATGTGTCTTCTTTAATAGTCTTTCGTGGTGTACTCTGCGCCTGTGTAATCTCAAGTTTTACATATCAAAGTTCAGAAGCATGCAGTTCTTAGGCCTGTTCCTGAAACAAAAGTTCGTTAGCACATCCAGTTGAATAAACAACTTCGGTCTCCTGGAATGTGTTATCAACTTAACACGTATTGTTCTAGTTGCCCAGCACAAAGGCTCATGTCTAGCTAGATACACAGTACACAATACAATGGCTAGGTGAACAAACTTTACACATAACACTGTGATGGCAAGCAGTGCCAGTGAGGCATTAGGCAATCAATGACTGAAGGTATGTTGGATTTTACAGACTCATCCTTTACAAGCAATACAGGTGCTCTTTTGGGGCACAACACTGTATATTCATAGAATTATAGAACGATTTGGGTTGGAAGGGACATTAAAGATTATCTAGATCCAATCCTCTGCCATGAGCAGGGACACCTCCCACTAGACCAGGTTTCTTAGGGCCCCATCCAACCTGCCCTTGAACACTTTCAGGGATGGGGCAGCCACAGCTTCTCTGGGCAACCTGGGTCAGTGTATCATCACCCTCATAGTGAAGAATTTCCTCCTAATGTCTAACCTAAATCTCTCCTCTTCCAGCCATCTTTAAGCCATTCCTCCTCATTCTCTCCCTCCCTGCCCTTGTCCAAAGTCCCTTCCCAGCTTTCCTGGAGCTCCTTCAGGCACTGGAAGGTGCTCTAAGGTCTCCCTGGAGCCTTCTCTTTTCCAGGCTGAACAACCCCAACTCTCTCAGCCTGTCTTCAGAGTAGAGCTGCTCCAGCCCTCTGAGCATCTTCATAGGCCATCATACTAATCACGCAATTCTATACTTCATATAATAATAATAATAACAAGAACAATAACAATAATTTCCTATATTCATACTAATATAAATGAAAGGTTTATGAACTGTTTGGCCTACTGGACTAGCTAATTCAAGAAATTATTATGTACTAGTTGTAGATGAGATCATGGACGCCTCTTCTGGTAGGAGCTGAAAATCCAGAGAGTGCTCCAGTCTGTTAATCATGATGTTTCAAGGCAGTGCTCTCAGGGCCAGCCACACATGATTTGAAAACTTTTTCTTGGGAGTTAGGTACCCTCTATACTAGGCCAGACAGTCTGGCACAGTAGCAGTCATGTCCATCTGTTCCTCTGCAGAAGCACAGCAGCCAGCTAGCAAGGCATCCAAGCTTAAGAAAGGCTTTTCTTTGTCATTTTACATAAATCAAGTAAACCAAGTAAATCAAGCTTGGTGCTACAAGGGAGTACGAATTAACAATGTTGGTGCCTCTGCCTTTGTTGAATGTTTCTGTTGAACCTCTGCCCAGACAAGTGTGAGAAGTAGCCTTGTTGAGCATGGTGTCACTGCTCACTGTGCAGATGTGGGGTCACAGGGTGAGTCAGTGATATTGCTTTGCAGGTCCTCGTAGTTGCCAAGTCTCTCCTAGGGGATGTTGCTTCCCGTGGGGAACAGGTTCCCTGTGGTAGATGCTAGTTTAGTCTGAGAGCTGTTAGACTGAGCTGCCATCTGCTAAATTCAGACTGAGCAAACAAATACTTCCAGGGACTTCAGGAATAGCACTTCAGCTTTAGTCCTCTCCTATGTAAAAAATATAAAAATTAATCACCAACATGAATTCAATTAATTGAGGCAAAGGAAAAATAAATGTATTAAAGACAACTGGTCTCAGGTCCCTTCACAGAACTAACTCATACAGCAGTGTGCTCTGCTGTATGTAAACACCCTTCCACAAATTCTCTAACACGGTGACCAAGGTGGTGCGATAATTCAAGTGCCAAATAGAAGTATGTGCTCTGATAAGTGTCCTCTGCAAAAAAAAGCCTTTACTTCACCAAGCATTTGTCATTCTTCAGTTGATCTATTTAAATATACTGGTTGACATCTAAGGTGAATTCATTTCTGTATCAGTCTGTTATTAGTCTTTATTGTGCACTTAACAAGCAGTTTGAAAACAAGCACGTGTCTGTCTCTCCATATATAAATACAAGGATGGTTTGTCTCTTCAGAGGGCAAGTGTCAATGCTTCTCTTCCAATGGTCAATGAATAATCACAAAAAAACAGGAGGGGACTTTTTCCTCTTTTTGCCTCATACAACTGTTGTGCATGTTCAGACTGAGCTCTGCAGGCTTGCATAACTTGCGAATAAATGCATTGGTTACTGTCCTCATATATACAGTCTCTTTCTAGCAGAGGTGCTACCACTTGTCATCCTCTGCAGAACTACCACAATCCTCAGTTCAGCACAGGTGTAGCAAAGTCCTGCCTTTTTGTGGAGCCACTGTTGCCTGTCAGGTACTTCTGAAAACCCAGTGCAGTGGTTTGCAATCTGGAGCTGAAAAAATGCTGACTGTTCAGCAG
>NW_009953645.1:46839-52594 GCF_000747805.2 Chaetura pelagica | reverse complement strand
GGTAGAAGGAGCTGCTTTGGGCTTCTAGAACTGCAGCTGGTCTGATCTTCCAGTAGTTTCCTTGGGCCTCAGTACTGTTTGAGTTGTAATTCTCCATCAAGACATCCCAGCGCAAGCCTTTCTTGGCAGGTGGCTGTGCGAGGATGAGATTTTCCTTTTGAGAAGAGCTGTGGGGGTTGGTTTCAGTGTATGACTTCTGTAAAAACTTCTGTTTTCATCATTACTAGTCCTTTCTCCTACAATGTGGAGATCCTCTAAGCCCAAAGGAAGTTTGTTCTTTGGTTCCCAAGGGGAAATATGAGGAATCAGTTTCAGCTAAGTAATTTCTCGATACAAGTGTGATGTTACGTACAGAATTTTGCTTTGATCACTGTTAGCAGGTTCTCTGAAGTGCATTACTATTGCATATTCACATACTCTCTTGAAATGAATGATGTTTTTGTCTGTATATATGTTGTTTTCAGAATACACAGATGATAATGCCCTAATCCCAAAGAACTCATCAGTAATTGTTAGAAGAATCCCTCCTAGAGGAGTTCTGTCTGCCAACAAACCATATGCCATGTAAGTATCCATACAGCATTGTCATCTTCACTGGGGGTTTCCATGTGTTACCTGTTGTTACTGACACTAGTTTACAGAGACATTCAGATTGTATCTTTCCTGTTAAAGCTGCTGTTAATGTTTGTTGTCATGGGGTAGGTTGTAATGGGTCTGTCCCACAGGGGACTTACATTGGCCTGCTGGGACATGGGGTTCAAGCTCCAACTATGGTTGAATTGATTTGGTTTGTTCTTGGGGTGGATTTTTCTGTGAGCAAAGCTGTAGATCCTGTTTCCTCTATGTGGAGAGATTCCTTCTATGTATTTGATTTATTGCTTTTCTAGCACAGGCCGATAGGCCTTGCAGTGTAAATGTGTAAATTGTTCCCATCTCAGAACAGTCTGATTCTTGGTGTTTTACTATTTCTTGCATTTGGGGGAGAGGGCTGGGATATGGCAGGTGTTATTATGCCCCAAATCTGGGGATTACTGGCCATAGGGGAAAGACCAAGGGTTGCCAGCTGGGAACCAAAGTTCCGTTCATAAGGGGTTCCTGTGAATTTCCTAAGGACAGTGTTTCAGTCAGGAGAAGAAGAGTATGCTGAAGTGTATTGCAATCTGTGTGTGAGCGTGAGGAGGGAACAGTTCATCCTTTCCTACCTTGAAAGTCAGCAGCAATTTAGCATGTTACCAAGTGTTACTAGTTGCCTTTCTAAGTCTGTTTTTCCCCCCAGCAGTATCTGTGCTGCAGGATTTAATTCTATATTAATAAGATTAATGAAGGACATGGAATGGCGTGTGTTGATTAAAATGGCAGCTATGCAAGTGCAATCCTGACTGCAGGATTATCACTGTCATTTATGTGTTCATATAATCCAGTTCTCAATCAGCTCCATTAGCGTTGTTGGAATGGTCACGTTTTCCAGCCTTCTTAAAGATATACCTCTCCACCACAATCAGCAGAAGTGGCTAGTGGTTTTGCCAGGTCTTTCTGATGTTGGTTCTCAATAAATGAAGCAGGCTGGTGAATAACCATCTGTCTTGAACAAACAGTGCAGCAGCATCCTTGCACCCAGGAAGTGTTTGCAAGCAAAACACCCTGAGTTGCTGTGGCTCTGCCTGGCAGCTGGGGGGCTGTGACTGCAGCAGCTGTCACAGTGCTTTCCAGCACTGCCTAGTAATTGTGGATGTCACAGGGTTGTGCTTACAAACATAGCCTTGTTTGGGGAGTTGATGTAAATATGGATGATTCATGCTGTCCGGTCAATGCATCCTCTGTCTCCAGGGGTTGGCTCCTGTCCTGGTATTGTAATGCTGCCCTGAAATGAGATGCCAGATGCTGCTGGCCTGTTATTAGATCATTGGATCTAATAAATACCTGGATGTGGGGATTAGGAAAGAATGGCACTGCTGTTGTAGTGTTGAAAATTAAGCAGGTAAATCTGCTTTGTATTCCTGCAGCTGGAAATATTGCAGACACCAACTGGGAGAGTGGTTAATGCTTGGGAATGATGAATGGATGCTGTAATGGGGGAGAGGCCTTAAAAAATGCTCTCCTTGTACTGTGTTCTTCAAGGTAAATGTATGAAGAAGACACTGGGTGGTTACCTACTCTATTTTCCTGTACTCACTTAGGAGGTGCGTGGCAGCAGTTTTGAGCCTGGTGGTGTTCTAGCAGTGGCAGGGAGCACAAGCCTTTTTGTTTGTACATGAATTCCACAGCAGCCCATGGATGGCCTCTGCTTGTGGGACACTTGGTATGAGGAATGGATTGTCTGTTAACTGTGTCAATGATTGCATATCTAATTCATGATGGGTAGTGTGCAGATACAACAAAAATACCTGAGGCCTTCCTCTTGCCCTGTTGTGTTCTTAGTATAATCTGTGACCAAGTAGAAATGTGATTTTTGGGTTTCTTTTAGTTGCACTGAATGTACCAAGAGCTTAGATATACACAGTTTATGTATACTAATAGCTCCACAGTAGCTAGACTATCAGAACACAATGTTTTGATGTTCAGGTTGTCTACTCTGTTTTCAGTGCTTTAGGTTGGGTGCAAGTGCTTTATTTGAAGTTCTGATCACCTTTATTTGTTCTTCTAGAAGCCAAACAGTGCCAGTGAGTGGAACATCTTCTGGAAGCCAAACGAAACCTGTGAGTGGAACACCAAAAACAGTATGTAAACACACAATCTCACACTTTCTAGTACACCCTGCACTTAATTCTAAACAGTTATTACTATATTAACTTCACAAACATTAACTTAATATATTTTACATTAAAACACCGTATATGTTGTAAATACAATGTGTTTGGCTCAGCATAGTAAGAGGGAGTAATGCCATAACTTGCACAGTTCTAATGTGAACATTAGTATTTGTGCCCAGTAATTAATTTTATTTCTTATTGAACATGCTAATCCATGCTTATCCATGCTAATATCCTAATTTCTGAGTGACTTTGTGTGGTGCAGATAATGTATGATTTATTTTAGATCATGTAGGTTCAAGGTTTGCACAACTGAACGTGGTGCCATGTTCTCTCTCTATCTACAGCTAGTAGTAATGTGGCTGTACAGGTGGTTGTGTGCTTTATGTTTCTTGCAACAAAAGTTGTTTGGAGTGTGTTTTTTGCTATTTTCACATTATATCCATTAGCTTTTTGCCTAATGCTTTTTGAAAATGTTATCAAAGCCCACTGGGAAACCATCATTAAACTTGGTACTGTTTCTTACTTTTGACTGGGGTTTCAAGCAAATGCACAAAACAACATATCCCACACATTTTGAGGGCAGTTTTGTGCAGCTCAGTGCTTCCTTTTTGTGTCCATAGATACTTGGGTATTTCTTCCTAAACTGGATAATTGAAGTTCGTATTGCTTGGGCCTCTCTGAGTACATAAGTATCTTGAAGAGATTGCCCTGAATTTACCTATTGTTGCTCCCAAAAATGGTTTTCTAAAGTTCTACATTTGATCTTTGGACTTTATCTGATGAAGCAGTTTAGTTTAATAGTTTTTCTGCACCTGAAAATACCTAAAGCCCAGTGTACAAATTTTGATACAAGCTCAAAAGCATTGGTGGGTAAAAGCCCTGTGTCACCGTTTAACTCAGGTCTGACAACAATGCTCTTGATCCACTCCCCCTCCTACCCAGGTAGGGAAGGAGAGAAGGGAAAAAGAGAGAGACTTTGCTGGATTGAAAACTAAACTCCACAGCTTTCATTAAAAACTAATGATAAAAGAAAATGTATACAATTATATACCAATATGTTCAGGTATGTGCAAAAGCCTCTCATCTCCCCGCACCACCAGCAACTCCCACTCCCACTCCTTAGCTGCAAACAGTCCTGAAAAACCCCAGATTGCTGCTGGAGAAAGCAGAGAGTGATGAGGGTCAGGAGAGCTGGAGCCTGGAGGTCAATGGTGATGGATGGACGGAGTCCTCCCCGGACACCGGCCATGGATGGAGGAGAAGGGAAGAAGAATCAAGAAGGAAGTTTTCTATGATCTCTGACCTTCCTCTGAGCATATGTAGATATATGGAATTGGTCTCTGGCCAATTTTGCTGTCTGTCTAATTCAGCCTCCTATGGGGGGGTCATAGATCTCCCCATAGTGTCTGAGCCAGCAGAGAGAAGGTGCGACCTTGAAGACCGAGCAGTTACAAAACCAGTCCATTCTTATCAGCCTTAGTTAGAACACACTGTGACTAGGTAAAAGAAAGCTTGCTGAAGAAAAAAAAATCTGTAAAAGGAAAATTGGCTTAATCCTGGCTCAAACCAGGACATTCCACCCTTTATTCCATACTGTATATTACATACAGGCTCTATATTTTACCAGCTGTCAAATTAAGGATTCTTCCCCAGAGTCAGATTACCTTGAGGTACACATTGTACTTCACCATCCTCCACCATCACACAGCAGGTATGTCCAGGTTCCTGAGCAAAAGCAACACCCCGGACAGGTGCCTGAAGCAGGATAAACCCAGACACTTTTACCCAGCAGGTTTCTTTCACATACCAGAGGGACTTTATCCCCATCTGCAGTATGTAAAAGACTGAGCAGGACCAGCCTGATTGATGGATCCCCTGATGTTAACTAACCAGGTGGCCTCACCTAAATGTTTGTCCCAGTTTTTGAAAGCTCCAGCACCCATTGCCTTCATGGTAGCTTTCAACAATCCATTGTAATTTCAATTTTCCCCGAGGCTTGTGCGTAGTACAGGATATGGTAGATCCACACAATACCATGCTCTTTAGCCCAATTAGTCACAAAACTGTTTTTTAAATGAGACCCAATTGTCTGACTCAATTCTCTCTGGACTACCATGTCTCCATAAGATTTGCTTCTCAAGGCCCAGGATAGTATTCTGGGCTGTGGCATAAGGCACAGGATATGTTTCCAACCATCCTGTGCTTGTTTCCAGCATTGTTAAGCACACAGCACTTACCCTGGTGGCTCTGAGGCAGTGTGATGTAGTCAATTTGCCAGGCCTCCCCACACCTGTACTGTGACCACCTCCCCTCATACCACAAAGGTTCCAACCGTTTCACCTGCTTAATTGCAGCTCACGTCTCACAGTCATGGATCACTTGCTCAATAGTGTCCATGGTTAAGTCCACCCCTCAGTCACGAGCCCATTTGTATGTGCATCTCTGCCCTGATGACCTGAAGTGTTATGGGCCCATCAAGCCAGAAAGAGCTCACCCTTGTGTTTCCAGTCTAAGTCTATTTGGAACACTTGAGCAGCCTTATCTGCTCATTGGTTGTGTTGTGCATCTACATGAAGCACTTCTACCACCAGTTTCTCTATCTGATCTGCAATGTCTTTCCACAGATCAGCAACCCAAACAGATTTACCATTTCACTGCCAGTAGTTCTGCTGCCTTCTTTGCCTCATTCTTTACTGCTGCAGACTCCTCCCAGGAGCCCCAGATCCCTACAGCCCCAGAAGGAGTCAGGATAAAGGAGGAGTTAGCTTTGGTTGATGAGGATTGGGTTAGGGATCAGTTAAGCAATCTGGACATCCATAAATCAATGGGTCCGGATGGAATACACCCATGGGTGCTGAGGGAGCTGGCAGAGGTCATTCCTCCACTCTCCATCATCTTTGGTAAGTTGTGGGCAACAGGAGAAGTGCCTGAGGACTAGAGAACAGCAAATGTCATTCCAGTCTACAAGAAGGGCAAGAAGGAGGACCCGGGTAACTATAGAC
>NW_009953645.1:35678-45752 GCF_000747805.2 Chaetura pelagica | reverse complement strand
CTGTGAGAGTGACAGAGCACTGGAACAGGCTGCCCAGAGAGGCTGTGGAGTCTCCTTCACTGGAGACTTTCAAAACCTGCCTGGACACGTTTCTGTGTGATGTGCTCTGGATGACCCTGCTCTGGCAGGGGGGTTGGACTGGGTGATCTTTCGAGGTCCCTTCCAACCCTTAGGATTCTGTGATTCTGTGATTCTTTTGGGTCACCTCATAGAGAGGTTTCACAATTTCACTGTAACCTGGAATAGGTTCTCCAGAAACCAACAGTCCCTAAAAAGGTTTGAGTGTCCTTTTTAGTAGATGGTGGGGCCATAGCTGTTATTTTGATAATCACATCCATTGGGGTCTGGCGATGACTGTCTTGCCACTTGATTCCCAGGAACTGGATCTCTCGTGAAGGTCCCTTGACCTTGCTTTTTACAGCAAAACCAGCATCCAGAAGAATTTGGATGATCTTTTTACCTTTCTCAAAGACTTCTTCTGGCATGTCACCCAGACAATGATGTCATTGATGTACTGCAGGTGTTCTGGAGCTCCACCCTTCTCCAGTGCAGTGTAGCTCATTCCATGGCAAAAGGTTGAGCTGTGTTTCCACCCCAGGTTCAGGCGATTCCAAGTGTACTGGACTCCCCTCCAAGTGAAAGCAAACTGTGGCCTGCACTCTGGTGCTAGAGAAGCAGAGAAAAAAGCATGAGCAATGTCCACCTGGCTGCTTTCTGCTCCAGCTCGTACTGAAATTCTAGCATCTCTGGCATAGCAGCACTGAGCAGTGGTGTAACCTCATTGAGGCCACGATAGTCCACTGTCAGGCTCCACTCACCATCAGGTTTTGGCACTGGCCAAATAGGACTGTTGAAGGGTGAGTGAGTCCTGCTGATCACTTCTTGGCTTTCTAGTTGCTGAATCAGCTTATGAGTGGGGATCACAGAGTCTCTGTTGGTGCAATACTGTTGTCTATGCACCGTTGAAGTGGCAATTGGCACCTATTTGTCTTCAACCTTCAGCAACCCCACTACGGAAGGGTCATCTGAAAGGCCAGACAAAGTACGCAGCTGTTCAGTGTCCTCAGTCTCTACAGCTGCTATACCAAAGGACCACCGGTACCCTTTCGGGTCACAGAAGTATCCTTTCCTAAGATAGTCTATGCCAAGGATGCACGGAGCACCTGAGCCAGTTACTATAGGGTGCATTTGCCACTCCTTACCAGTGAGGCTCACATCGGCCTCCACAACAGTCAGTTGTTGAGAACCTCCAGTCACTCCAGAAATAGCGACGGAGTCTGTCCCTTTATGATTCAATGGCATTAGTGTGCACTGTGCACCAGTGTCCACCAAAGCTTTATACATTTTTGTGGTTCTGATGTGCCAGGCCACCGAATCCACACAGTCCGGTAAACTCGGTTGTCCCTCTCTTCTCCCTGGCTGGAGGAAGGGCACCTCTAATATTGTGCATTAGAGTTTGATGCACCATCCTGGGTGATGACTGGTGCAGCCTTCTTCTTGAAAAAAACATCTCTTGACTTTGTTCTGTTTAGTAGCTCTTGCACATGTATCTGGAGAATATTAGTAGGTCTCTTGTCCCAGACTCTCATGTCCTCTTTAAAATTTTGCAAGAGAGACCACAAGTGGCATTGCAGTTGGTCCTGTCTCTCTTGCTGCTGTCTCATAGCAGGACATCTCTTCTTAATGACTGCAACACGTGACCAGTTGTCTCTAGGGAAATTCTGGAGTTTACCTCCCCATCTGTTAGGCATCTTATTCTTTCTGTCAGTCATGTGTTCAATGGCTGAGGTGTGGAACTGATGGGAATCAGAGATTATGACTCCACACTGTCGTGCTTTGAAAGCCACCTCACGCACAGTTCATCTTGTGTAATGTTCAAAGCACCCCATGAAGGAGAATATATGGACATGTGCAGCTGGTACAGCCTGTGCAAACCCCCGGAACATTTGTGTGTGGCACAGAACATCATCAGGATTTCTAAGTCCATCCTTATAATAAATTACTTCTCGCACAGCTATTTCTCTCAAGTATGTGATGGCTTTCTCAAGAGTGGGTGTTCTGCTTCGGCACCATTCGATGTCACCCTTGTGGGGGTATCTCTCTCTCACAGCTGAAAGAAATCGGTCTCACAGGGTGATAGTTCTCATCTTACTACTAAGTGCTCTATCAATACCAACGTATCTGGCCAGGGATCCCAGCTGCTTGGCTTCTCTCTCATCCTAGGTTTCAGCACCACTATCAAAGCATCGAAGCAGCCAAGGAATCCACACCATCAATGCGGGTGAAGTCCTTTATCATGAGGTGCAGTTCTTTCATAGAGAAGGGCTGGACAAGGTCATTGTTGTAATCTGATTGAGGAGGGCTTGCTGTTCTATCTGCTTGAGAGTGGTCTCATTTTTTATCTCTTTGTGAGGTACCTGCTCCATCAACTGATTTAGAATCCTCTACTTCCTCACTTTCAGCCTCTGTTGTTGCTTGAAGGAACTCTGCTTGTCTCAGACGGGAGGAGAGTTTTGCCTTTGCTTTGCTCCTGGTCACAGGATGAACTAGCCTGATTCGAAAGGGAGTGGACTTTACCTTTGTAGAAGTAGTTGTTTTTGTAACAACATTTGTAGAACTAGCTGTTTTTGTAGCAGTACGAGTGGTGTTATCAGCAGCAGTGGCAGCAGCGTTGCCTGTGAGGGACTGGAAGTGAATGGAGCAACACCTCATCCTACACATCCACAATACATTATAAATCTTCAGTAGATGCAACAATGCTATTCAGATCAAGGGCTGGGAGATTCAGCTTGAAAAAAAAAGGAAAGGTAAAATTGAACCTCCTACTGCTATTACCAACATGAATCTTTCACTTTAGGAGTTGTACCACTAGGATTTGTACTGTAACTGTACACATACAGTGCCCCCTTAAAGAACAGTATCATAATCCCTAGGATCACCAGGCTGGTAATTATACAGTTGATTATGTATGGCTACAGTTCTGTCAATAAACCATGAAACAATCACAAGAGCAGCTACACAGAGCAGTATGCCGTTGGCTATATACCACATGTACAATTTCATGCTTGGAAAAAGATCCAGTAGATTCATTGCAGAAAGTGTCTATTCAGTTTTCAGTCCATCATGAAATTCAGCAGAGTTGTTGGCCGTTGCTGTCTGAGGGATTCCTCCCATCAGAGATGGAATTTTGAACACTCCCAATGAGTGAAAATTTATAACCTGGGTTAAAATCAGGCCCCACGGTGGGTGCCAATAAATTGTTGTCACTGTTTGACTCAGGTTCAACAACAATGCTCTTGATCCCCTTCCCCTCCCATCCAGGTAGGGAAGGAGAGAAGGGAAAAAGAGAGAGACTTTGCTGGATTGAAAACTAAACTCCACAGCTTTAAATAAACACTAATGATAAAATAAAATAAAATACATACAATTATATATCAATATGTTCAGGTATGTGCAAAAGCCTCTCATCTCCCCGCACCGCCAGCAACTCCCACTCCCACTCCTTAGCTGCAAACAGTCCTGAAAAACCCCAGATTGCTGCTGGAGAAAGCAGAGAGTGATGAGGGTCAGGAGAGCTGGAGCCTGGAGGTCAATGGTGATGGATGGACGGAGTCCTCCCCGGACACCGGCCATGGATGGAGGAGAAGGGAAGAAGAATCAGGAAGGAAGTTTTCTATGATCTCTGACCTTCCTCTGAGCATATGTAGATATATGGAATTGGTCTCTGGCCAATTTTGCTGTCTGTCTAATTCAGCCTCCTATGGGGGGGTCATAGATCTCCCCATAGTGTCTGAGCCAGCAGAGAGAAGGTGCGACCTTGAAGACCCAGCAGTTACAAAACCAGTCCATTCTTATCAGCCTTAGAACACACTGTGACTAGGTAAAAGAAAGCTTGCTGAAGAAAAAAAAAAAATCTGTAAAAGGAAAATTGGCTTAATCCTGGCTTAAACCAGGACACCCTGTCATTTTTCTTCACTTCTGCCTGCACATGTTTGGGTTTGGGTGACTTCATGGTGGGATGCTGCATCAGTTTCCCAAAGGTTCAGCATTTCTTTAGTGCACCACCACTTTGAATTGACATTTGGAAAAGGAGCAGCATTTTTCTTCAGGTCTGGAGACACACATTCTGCTGCTTAAATTGAAATAAGAAGCCCAAGGAAATGCCTGACTGGTAATGGTGTGGATCTTGATTTGGCACCTGGACTGGAATGCTGTGTGTAACTGTGCATTTCAAAATAGTCCTTGTAGTTTAAAAATCACTATATGGTGGGGTTTATTTTTCATCCCAGTTTTTAAAGTATAACAGCTTTTCTACACTGGAATGGGGTGAGGCATTGCACCAACCCTGGGTCTTTGGGTCTCACCACTTGAGAAGCTGTTGGAAGAACTTCATCTGGGAATTAAAGAACTCAGGCTCTGTGTTGTGTGGCGAATCCAGCCTCTGCTTCTCATGGAGTGGTGAGCTTGAAATGGAAAACTTCTTTTATGTAGGTCTGAAAACACTGAGTGTGAATCTGACACCTGTCATTCTATTGCTGATTGGTTTTAATTCCTTTTTGGACATGAATGCCTTTCCTTGTGAGTTTGAGTTAGTGCAGCTGGCCCAGTAACCCTAGTGGTTCATGCAAGGCATTTATGCAAACCATGTTCTTAGTACTTGATCTAATCCAGATGGGCTTTTGTTTCTTGAAAATGTGTACTTTTATTGTTGTCTACTAGCATGTGTATAGACACAATTTGCATGTTAACATCCAAAATTAATTTTTTGTGAACAGATTGATGACTCTTCTGCACCTCTTTCTCTGGCCCAGCTAATTGAGGTATATATAGATTCTTGTCAAGTACTGTAAAAAAAACCCAACAAAACAAAAAAAACCCATGAATGTTTCATATTGTTAAATCTTACACTGTGATCTATAGCTGGATAACTGTTGGGATGTGAACAAGACTTTAATTGTTAATAATTTAAAGTATTTATTTTACCTTTAAAATGTGTTTATGTTTGGATACTATCCTGTAAAGGGTAGTTCCCAGTTTGGGAAGATAGCAGGGATGTGCCTTACCAGCCTCAGTGGAAAGTTGCAGTGTTACTCATCTCCAAGACACAAAGAAGCCCTTCAGGGGCTGTTCACCCTTTTTCACACATTTTGTTACTTTTGCATTGGAAGCAGACACAATTTTTGCAGAATACTGTTGTTATGGACATTCAGAGGGATCTGCAAGAGCCAAATTAGAGGCGTTTCTGTCACATGGGTAATTGCATGGCTGTTTTTTAATTTCTTGTCATGATAGTTAGGCCCAGTCTCTGGATGCTGTGCAGTGTCATAAATTGCAGTGCACACATAGTGACAGCGCTGTGTCATTGGTTTGCACACAGACTGTGTGAGCTGTGTGACTGTACCTGGTTGTTAAGAAGGATATATCCTTGTGTTTGTGGGGCGTTAGCAGATGTGGCCTTCCAAAACTGTTGCCATGCCATAGTTTGCTGTGGAACTGTTGGCATGCTGGTTCAGCAAGGTGTAGCTTTGCTGGGAAAGCACCAGTGATCGTCCTTGTTGAAAAGGTGCAGTGCCTGCCAAGGAAATGACTGGTCCTTGAAATTCCAAAGATTAGAGAAGGCAGGGCCTAATGCAGAGGAGCTGCTTCTTTCTACTGAAGATAAAGCCTGGAGTTAATTTCCAAGAAAGAGAAATTTCATCCCAATGGAAACTTCATCCCTCTCTCACTGCAGAAATGAAACATTTTACAATTTTTTAAAAAAAATAATAATAGAAAAATAATAATAAATCATTTTGGAAGGTAGCCACCAAAAGAAGCAGGTCTGCATTAGTGCTGTCCTTGGTGTTGTAAACTGCTGTGAAGTTTTATTCTAAAATGTGCAAACTGTCCAAGTGAGCTACACAAGCTTTTGAGAAAATGGCAATATTTCAGAAAAAGGCAGGAACACAACATAAGGCAGCTCAGAGCTGTTACTTACTGCAGCCTCTTCACTGCAGACTGGCTTAGCATGGAGGCAATGCACTGTACAAAGCTATCTGGTTTGTTATTACAATGTAAGAAATGCCATATCTGGATTTTGGTGTATTCCTAGTGAAGTGTTGTGGGATTTCGGTGTGTTTTGTAAACCATTTGGGTTCAAACAAATAAAGTTTTCTGTAAATGTTAATGGAAATAGTTTCATAGCTGTCAATCTGGATTATGTTGAGAAAAAACTGCATGTATGAAACAACCATTGAATAAAGCAGTGAAGTTAGTTGATTGCTCTTGTGGAGGAGTGCATATACAACCAGAATACAAGTGGCTGGCCTGAATAACAGGTGCTTGAAGGGCCAAAGAGCTTACAGTCCCTCCTTCAGACCCTGCTTGTATCTGGAGTGCCCAAGAAAGCTCTTTCCAAGTAGATGAGCAGGCCCATGAACACCCTGTCATGGCTTAAGGACTCCTCAGAACATCTTCAGGACAGTGGTGTTTGATACAAGCAGCTGTTTTAATGCAACCTGTGCCCACATTGTGCTGCTCTGTGCAGGACTGGGTGAGTGGTGGTGTCTTTGGCTGCGTGAGCTGAAACGTGTTTCTAACGTGTCAAATCACTCCTCAACAAACAGACTGCAGACCTGGCTGGAGCCAATGCTCCTGAAGAAGATAAAATCAAAGCGATGATGATACAGTCCTGCCGCTACTATGATCCAGCCAAGTGAGTGTTGAGGATCTCAGAGCTGTTCTTTGAAGATGATGGAAAAATTGCAGAGCTGTTTTAATAAGAAGGATACATGCATACTTTTTACTGTTTTTCCCCCAAAACTTACAGTTACATGAAGAAGACCTTGAGTCAACCTCCACCATCATACATTTGTTTTCATTGTGGAGAGCCTGGCCACTATAGAAAGAACTGCCCTACAAATGGGGTAAGATTGTGGGGGACTTTTGGTGACACTCGGTTGTTCATGTTTTTACCTTGGCAGTTACATAACAAAGATGAACACCCCTATTAAGAGTTGTTTCTCCTAGGCTGAAATACAGAGGGTATGTGGCAATGTTGCAAAGCCCTTCACAGGGCAAGGAAAATGTGGAATTCTACATGTAACATTTTCTGTTTTCTAGCTGACAGGCATTAAGTATGTCCACAGGTCTTTCTCTGTGAGCTTTCATGCAGATTTTTGTATATTTCAGTATGGCGGGAAATGTTTCCGGTATTAACTCTTTTTAATGACAGTTCCCAGTTGTTGGAGTTGCCTGTAGCACCAAGATGTTTCTGCTGACCCCATCTATTGAATATTTGTGTGTTTTAGTTCCCCAAGCCTCTGGCTGGGTGTTCATGACATTTAGTGTCAGCATCTGAGTGAATGACAAATGAATTCCAGCTTCACACAGAGGTGGTGACTGTGAGTTTCTCCAGTGACTGACTCAGAGCTGTGAATTAAGCTCCACTATGAATTGTGCTTTGGAGGAGGGGTGGGTTTGTGTCTCTTCTCTAGGTGGGTGGTGAGCTGAGGAGTGTTTCACCCTTAAGGATTCTGAAGTTAAGCCAAAGAATGTATGTGTTGAGGCCAAAAGACTGCTCAAGTCTTTGGAACTGCCTGGCTGTATTCCTTTAGGGAAGGAAGTATTTCAGCTGAGCAGCCTTTATGGGAAGCAAAAGGAGAGGATGAAAAGCTTTTGCTGCTTAAAATGATCATTGATGTGTCCTTTAGTGTGGGTATTAGATGAGGTGTCTGCATTTCCTTTCTGAACAGGACAAAAATTTTGAGCCTATCCCCAGAATTAAAAAGAGCACAGGAATTCCAAGGAGTTTCATGGTGGAGGTGAAAGATCCAAATACAAAGGGAGCGATGCTGACAAGCACTGGGCAATATGCGATACCGCTCATTAACGTGTAAGTGTGGAATTAACTGCATTGATCAGGCAGTGAATGAGTGACCCCACATGTAAACCTTCCTCTGAGCTTACGTAGATATATGGTGTGGCAAAGAAATGAAGCTGGCCAGCAACTGTAACCATGGGGAAGGAAGCACTGTCATTGTATCTTAACCTAAGAATCTGTGAGACTTTTTAATGTTTAAATAGGGTGGTTCTGCTGTTGGTGCCCCTGGAAGTTGGCTACACTTGTGCTGTGCTGAGAACCTGCATTTCTGCAGCACGTTTCAATCGTGCCCACTGTGGAGCTGTTCTCTTTGAAAGCTCCTTTTGCTGCTGCTTGACGTTTCAAAGGGTTCTTAACCAATCACATTTCCTCCTCCTGGGACTTTTATCAACCTCCCTGTGTGAAACAGACTGAAGTTTTCCTGTTGCTGTAAACTAAGAAAATCCTCCTGTGCTGCCCAGAGGGGCTGTTGTCAAATGCACTTGGTAGCACTTCTGTTTTTCTGCCATGGATCTCCCTTTGTAGAAGCTGTAACACAGACTTTTGATGTTTTGAAAGTGTCATTCCCCATAAAAAAACTTTATCCTGAGCCCGCAATGGACATTTACCCACTGGCAAAGGAGGGGTGGGATTCTCTTCCCCTGATTTCTATCTGTCAAAAGATGTTTTTTCTCATCTGGACTGATTTCTTAGTCAATCTGATGAAAGGGAGAGTTCTGCAAAAGGAAATTTCTCCCCCCCCCCCCGCCCTCTTCTAATGTTGTGGTAGAGAAAAGTAGTTAGAAGGCTAATGTGGAGTGAGAAGAATTCTGTTGTCTTCTTTGATAAAATCCAAAGCTTGGAAAATTTTTCCTTTACCCATCTTTATCTTTTTTCTTTTTCCTTCCCTACTCCCCCTCCAGGGAAGCTTATGCTAGAGGAAAGAAGGAGAAACCTCCCTTTCTACCAGAGGAGCCATCCTCCTCAGATGGGCCTGTTCCCAAGGAGCTGCTCTGTCCCATCTGCCAAGACCTAATGACTGATGCAGCTGTTATCCCCTGCTGTGGGAACAGTTACTGTGACGAATGTAAGTCTTCCTCCCTTCTTTGTGGATTCCCAACATCCCATCTGATCTGAAAGCAGGAACAGGAGATAGCAACAACCCTTTGTTACCAGGTGTGTTTCATACTGAAGCCCACCCTGAAAAGGAAAGGAGTCTTCTCTTGCAAATTTAAAAAAAAAAAAAAAAAAAAGCAGAAAGATTTTCCCCTTTGTACGTGTCTGGTTCAACCCTCTTTACAAACAGAAGGAGGAGTGTGAGAAGAGTGCAGGATTGGGCAGGTGATGACACTATTAGATCCTGGAGGCATACAGTTTGCCCACAGCCCTTTCTCTCACACAAAAGCCAGCTCTGGTGACCTACTGTGGTCTGCAACAGACAACTGATTGGACATTTCATCCACATTCTTCTCCATGGGAGAGCTGGGTAAACCCTTCAGAACTACAACCTGCTAGTGGTTTTTTGAGATGTGTTTTATTCCTTAACCTTGAGTTTGGTGATTTCTGACTCTACTAGACTGTGGAAAGAGGACTAATTGAAACATCAAGACACAGACTCCTCTCCATCTTCAGATGTTACAATAGGAAAATGTCAAGACTGTGTGGTTATGTGCTACCTTTTTTGTGCTGTTGAACATCGTAGCTTCATGCTCTCCATTTGAGACCATGTTCACCCATTAATCATTTATGTGCTTTTATAATTGTCATCGTTTGACTCAGGTCTGACAAAAATGCTCTCGATCCACTCCCCCTCTGACATAGGTAGGGAAGGAGAGGGAGAAAAAGAGAGAGACTTGGCTGGATTGAAAACTAAACTACACAGCTTTAATTAAACACTAATGATAAAAGAAAATATATACAATTATATACAAATATGTTCAGGTATGGGCAAAAGCCTCTTGCCTCCCTCCACCCCCAGCAACTCCCACAGCATCTTCTGAGCTCGGAACAATCTTGAAAAGCCCCAGATTGCTGCTGGAGAAAGCGCAGAGTGATGAGGGTCAGGAGAGCTAGAGCCTGGGGGTCAAGGGTGGGGGATGGACGGAGTCCTCCCCGGACGCCGGCCATGGATGGAGGAGAAGGGAAGAATCAGGAAGGAAGTTATCTTCTATGATCTCTGACCTTCCTCTGAGCTTACGTTGATATATGGAATGGAATATCTCTGGCCAATTTTG
>NW_009953645.1:4713-35651 GCF_000747805.2 Chaetura pelagica | reverse complement strand
CTTTTTGCTGTCTGTCTAATTCAGCCCCCTGGGGGGGGGGGGGGATCTCCCCTTAGTGTCTGAGCCAGCAGAATAAAGATGCGACCATTCTTATCAGCCTTAGAACACACTGTGACTAGTTAAAAGAAAGCTTACTGAAGGAAAAAAAATCAGTAAAAGGAAAATGGTCTTCAGCCTTGCTTAAACCAGGACAAAAATTTACTAGAATCCTCCAATTGCTTTTGTTTGGCTTAAACCTATTTTGATGATTCTGCCTCTGTGCAGGTATTAGAACAGCACTACTGGAATCTGAGGAGCACACATGCCCAACCTGTCAGCAGGCACATGTTTCCCCAGATGCTTTAGATGCCAATGTGTCCCTACGCCAGGTAATGCGATGGCTTTTACCTATTCAGTTAGTAAGAAAAGTCTTATCTGCAAAAAGCTGAAAGGGACGAAAACCATTAATTTGCACATCCTTTAGTAAGGCTAAATTGAATATGGCTAAATTTACTTTTCACACACATGATATGTTGGGACTGAAGCTTACAACTCTTTAGACAGTCTGTGGAGGTTTCTGTTTGTCTTACCTACTCAAGTTTCATATTACCTTTTGGTAAATGTTTTTCTGCCTCTAGGCTGTGAGCCACTTCAAGAATGGAACTGGCTCCCTAGGAAACAAGCTCCCTAGGCAGATTCAGCAGCAGCAGCACCGGCTGCCACCACCTTCAGCCTCACTCATGACTGTGATACCTTCTGCTGCTCTGGTGAGTGCTGCTGAGCTTTCTAAACCTTCCTTTCTGCCCACCAGCAGGTTGTTGGAAGAGAAGGTAAGTTTTCTGCCACCATATGCCATGATTCTTGTATTTTCATGGAGCTTATTTTCCAACTGTTTGCATTTATTCCCAAGGGCTCTCAGGTTCCTCTGCTAAGGCAACCGGCATTACCAAGTCTTCTGGGCCCCCAAGGGCAATCAGCCACCACTGGTAAGTAACTACAACTTTAGCATTTCTTATAAAGAATTATCTTTGGCTGAACTGAAGGCAATTGTTTTCTTTTTCCTCTCCCTACTCCAGAAGGTCATCCAGTGAGATCCAGGACAATTGGCGCAGCAGGTGGCAGAGCAGGCTGGAAACTGTAAGTATTTGACAGAAACTCAATCTATTGGTACTTGTAACCTTTCACACAAGGCTGTAACACATCACTTACACAACAGCTGATGTACAGTGACATTAATAGGCACAGAAGGTTGTGGAGAACACAAGCAGCAATTAGTTATTAAATGGCTTAATCTGAATTGGCTTCAACAAAGGGGATCTGTGCTTGCAGTAAGGTTATTTAAAATCAAACTCCCATACATGCAGTGATTGGAGTTTCATATGTAGGTTCCTAGCTGCCAATGTGGCAGTGATTACAGTTGACTGAGAGTTAGAATTTGGCAGCAGCTGTTCAGGAGCAGGTGTCTCTTTTACTGGAGTTCCTCTACAATGACATCCTTCACCTCTTGATTCAGTGCAGTTCCTGGATGTTCTTCCTCTCCCTGTGCTGCTTATGACCACTGGCTCAAAGGACTTTGGAGGAGAAACAAGAGAGAAAGTGTCTTCATTTCACTGGTGTACTGGGGAAAAAACAGGCTGGTGACTAGACCCAAAGAGTTGTAGTGAGTGGAGTTCAATCCAGCTAGCAGCCAGTCCCCAGTGGTGTTCCCCAGGGTTCAGTGCTGGGAACAGGTCTCTTTAACGTCTTTCTGAATTATCTGGACAAGGGCGTCAAGTGCACCCTCACTTAGTTTGCAGCTGACATCAAGTTGGGTGGGAGTGTTGAACTGTTTGAGGGTAGGAAGGCTTCACAGAGGGACCTGGACAGGCCAGTGCCAGTTGTGTGAAGTTCAAGAAGGCCAAGTGTCAGATCCTGCACTTGGGTCACAGCAACCCCAGGCAACACTCCAGGCATGGGGAAGAGTGGATGGAAAGCTGTCTAGAGAGCAGTGCAGAGAGGGATCTGGGGGTGGTGATTGACAGTAGCTGATTAGGAGCCAGCATGTGCCCAGGCAGCCAAGAAGGCCAGTGGCACTGGACTCTGTAGGGTTGAGTTAAGGGTTGGACTCTAAAGTCTTTTCCAAACCAAAGGATCCTATGATTCATTTCTCTTCTGTTGTCATATGGATCCGCAGAGATATTTTTTAACCCAGACTGCAAACTAGTGGCTTTTGCAAGTCCACTGCTGAGGTGGCTAGATTTTTTCCTAGAAATTAAAAGAGCAGACTGTTTGTAAGAAAATCTTAAATTGGTGAAGGACTTTGAGGGGAGGAGTGATGCTAATGAACATATGGGGAATAATGTGATGTGGTTCTTTACAAAATATTATCAGAAATCTGGTGATAAAACCCCTCAGGGTAGCTGATATTTTCTACCCCCTAAACTCCCTCAGGCAGGAGTCCTGAACAGCTCTCAGGTTCTTCCCTAGAGTAGTGGTGGGGTGTGACAGTACGAGACACTAAGGGTAGAAGCTTTTAGAGAGGATTCTTCTTCAATGCAGCCACCAGCCTTGGTTAGAGATGGAGTGCAACGTGTTGCTTGGGACATCCACTGGAAGTGTAGGTTCAGTGGCCCAGTGTGTCAGGCTGCAATGCAAGGATTTTGCATCCTGCACAAATTGCCAAAGAAGGAGTGAAGGTGAATGCACTGAGCTGGCGTTTTAAAACGGAACTTCACTGTCTTCAGGCTCGGTCGTGTTTTCTTGGTGGTTGGTGGTGCCCTGTAGCCACCCAGACTTGCTCTTTGTGCACCTTCCTGCAACACAAATGATTTGCACTGAGTGTACTTGCAGAGCAGTGAAAACTGTGTGTGTGCACATATGAGCAGAGGCCAGTGCACAGCACCTGAAACCAGTCAGTAGCCGTGGGAGCTCATGGGACGGAAGTGAGTGCCAAGAGACTTTCTCTTCCCATGTGTTTTTACACTAACAAGAGCAGCAGCTGTTCTCTCTTGTAAGCAGAAACTTCACCTGTTATCAAGTTCTTCAGTTTGCAGGGACACGATGTCAGCAGCTGAATGAGGCTTTGGCAGAAGCATATGGAAAGGGGGGGAAAAAACTGGGGAGGGGGAAGATAGGGGAGAGTAACTGTTTTGAATTAACTTCATTTATGTTTTTTTGTGTGGTGTTTTTTTTCAAGGTGCAAGAGTCCTGCTTCATCTTACTCAAAAGGTTCTTCCTGGAAGCGCTCCTACTCTCCATCATGTAGTCGATCCCTTTCTCGTTCCCGCCTGCGATCACCACCAAATCCAAGAGGAGGAGAAGAGAAGAGTGGTAATTATGGTTCTCAGCCAACATCACCTGGCTACCACCAGTCAAGGTCACCCCCACACAGACGATACCATCCACGTGGGGAAGTGGCAGTTCCTCCTAGGAAAGACAATACAAAAAGAGCAGCTGGAGCTTCCCAAGACACCAAATGGGAAAAATCTCATCAAACAGAACCTCCTCTGAAAAAAGAGAAGGGTGAATGGTCAACCTGAATTTGTTTATGTTCTTCATTCATCTTCCTGTCTTCTCTTCCAAAACATTGTTGAGCTTATTCATGCTCTTTAGTTTCAAATAAAGTTTTGCTCTAATTAGGTCATACTTTGGCAGTGCAGTTTCATTCTAGTTTGATTAAGTTAATAATGGTGTAAAGAGCAGGTTCAGTGACCCTCTAGCATAGTCTGAGCTCTGCGGCGCCTGCGTCCCTGCTTGTGTGCCTCTGCCCAGGTGCTGCTTCAGGGATCCCTCGGTCAATGAGGTAACAAAAATCAATTTACTCTCTGCATTTGTTCCATGGCTTTGTGGTTGTTCCTCCAGCCTGCCCATGCTGGCTCACATAGACAGCTTGCCCTGCTCTGCAGGCCTGCGGAGCATGTGTAAAATACCATGTTTAATCATTCTCTAGTAAATGGCATGCTGGGAATGGCACCTGCTGAGGGGTGCAGGCCAGGTAGTGCAGCCTTGGGGAAAGCCTTGGATCGATGCATTTTTTCCTGTCCAAGGAAACTATGGTGTTGGGAGCAGAAAGGACTGAATCTGTCATCGTTGCCTGGGGCTGACAACACAGGGAACTTCTGGGCAGTGGTCTCTGTTGGAGGCTCTTTGGACTTCAAATGTAACTGGCAGTGATGGGAGGGAAAAAAGCAGTCAAGGCTGAGCAGAAGCACAGATAAATGGTGTTTAACCATTTATAGGAGCCTCTCTCAGGACTGTGGTGGATTTTAGAAGTGGCCATATTGTGACTGTTAAATTGGCCTAAACAAATCAAAATTATCTGAGGCAAAATTTGATTTTCCATTTGAAATATTTTTTCTTTATTTAAAGCACTCATTTTTTTTCAGATAAAACAAGTGGGAAAAGAACTGTCAGTTTTAGAACAAAGAGCTTTTTTATTTTTTCACAGAAAGTAACTCTCTCCTACAATAGCTTCTGATACTATTGTTCTCCAATTAAAAAGATTGTCAATAATGAAATATAGTCTAACAATTATCCTAGATTCTCTTGTTTATTTAAATTCAGAGGTCGTACAGTACAGACTGGGTTTGAGTCTTATAACTCTTCAAAAAACTGCCTTGCAAAGAACAGGTAAGATGAGTTTGGTTCTTGTAAAGCTAATGTCAATTATGAATTGATATAAGTAAAATTTGGGGGGAAAATCACATTAGGGAAAAAAAATCACATAAAAGAAAATATAAAGGACACAAAGAATAAAAACAGGCCCTAGAAAACAGTGAAACAGTGAGAATTAGACAAAACCAGCTTCCAGTTAGAGAAATACATTCCCCAAGGAGTCACCAGCCCAGCCTTGAGACAGGCCTACAGGACAGATGGAAGGGATGGACAGGAGCTCTGCCCACAGCTCGTCTTGGGGACAGCCTTAAGTACTGGGGAAAAGCACACTGAGTAATTGAAATCACCATATTAACAAGCCATTAGCCCTTTACATGGAAGGGAGGGATTAGTGACCCATCTTGTGTGCCAGTGATAGAATAATGTTAGAGATCAAGTTCTTCCCTACCTGGGTGGGAGGGGCAGGGGATCAAGAGCATTGCTGTTGATCCTGAGTCAAACGGTGCCCAGAACTGCCCCCAGTGCTGGAGGTGCAGCCTCAGCAGTGCCCAGCACAGGGCACCAGCACCTCCCTGCTCCTGCTGGCCATGCTGTTCCTGCTGCAGGCCAGGATGCTGGTGGCCTTCTTGGCCACCTGGGCACACACTGGCTCATGTACATCCAGGTGTCAACCAGCACCCCCAGGTCTTTTTCTGCTGGGCAGTTCCAGCCACTCTGCCCCAAACCTGTAGTGTTGCCTGGGGTTGTTGTGACCAACATGCAGGACCCTGCACTTGACCTTGTTGAACCTCATCCCATTGGCTTTGGCCCATCCATCCAGCCTGTCCAGGTCTCTCTGCAGAGCCCTCCTACCCTCCAGCAGATCAACACTCCCACCCAACCTGGTGTTGTCTGGACACTGGCTGAGGGTGCCCTCCATCCCTTCATCCAGATCATGGATAAAGACACTGGACAAGACTGGCCCCAGCACTGAGCCCTGAGGGACACCACTGGTGACCAGTCATCAACTGGATTTGACCCGTTTACCATGACTCTCTGGGCCCTGCCACCAGCCAGTTTTGTACCCAGTGAAGAGAACACTTGTCTGTGCCACGATTCACCAGCTTCTCCAGGAGATGCTGTGGCAGATGGTGTCAAAGGCCTTGCCCAAGTCCAGGTAGACAACGTCCACAGCCTTTCCCTCATCCAACAGGTGGGTCACACGGTGACAGAAAGAGATCAGGTTGGCCAAGCAAGACCTTGGCCTGCCCTGATCCCCTGGCTGTGCCACACTTGCCATGAGAGCTCCCTCAAGATAAGCCTCTCCATGATCTTTCCTGGTGCTGAGGTCAGGCTGACAGGCCTGTAGTTCCTCAGAAGGATTCCAGCCCTTCTTGTAGATGGGATCACATTAAGCAGCCTCCAGTGCTCTGGGACCTGGATGTATATACACATCACCCCTGGAGCCCCATGGATTTGGTTATGTGGGGAAATCCAGTCTCCAAGTTAAGGAAAAAGCTACAACTTGACATACATTGTTGTTCCTCTAGTAATTTGGGAGGGATATAATACACCCTGAGCAGACAATAACCTGTTTTTGAGAATTGTTCTGTTCAGAAAAGAAGGAAAATAACTGAAAAGAATGTGAAATTAATCCTAACAGGCAGGAGGAAATCAGACTGACTGGCGTCAGGTAGATTCTAATTGGGATTACAGTCATAAAACAGAAACAATTGCCAAGCTGTGGTTAGAGGTTTGATAAATGCAATTAGAGCTCACAAGGAAAAAGTACAGGAATGTAAACAGAGGCCAGATGACCACCCCAGTGATTACCGGGGAAGACTTAAACAAGCTTTGTTAAAATATGGAGCCTTCAAAATCCTAACTGGCTGTCAGTGTATTTGTGGATCAGGCAGCCCCGGACACCTAGAGAAGGGCAGTCAGATGAGCACAGATGTGAGGCTGCTAAAGTCAGCATAGCCTGTGTGGATAAAAACAAAGTGGGGTGCTCCCCAGAAGTAAAACAGTATCCTCTCTGTCCTAGGTAAGTGGTCAGGGTGAATCACAAGTCAGAGGGCAGAAATGCTCTCTTGTTACCCCCACCTCCAGCCTCCGAAGAGAAGATAGGAGAATAAGGAAGACAGACTGAAAGGTTGGAAAATAAAACTGGAACAGGTTTACTGAAACAAGGAAAGGGGAGTAACATGTGAGGTGAGAAACAGGTCTATAAACTTTACTGAAACAAGGAAAGGAAATTAACACATGGGGGGAGGAAGAGGTCTATAAACGTAAACAGATATATACAAAACAGATCTTGATGATCACAGGAACAGGTGGGTGACGGTCCCTTGTGGCAAGGCTGCCTCAGAAGAGAGGTCCATGGCTCTTCACAGCATCCATCATTGTAGAACGCAACTCCATTGGAAAAAGCTCCAGGATGGGCAGTTTCAAGTTCAGCAGAGACTACAGAGAAAAGAGACAAGATTCTTGGTGTTACTTTGACAATAGACAGTAGACAATAGACAATAGATCTCTGTAAAAACATTATGGGCAACTGGAGAGACTACAATCAGAAAGAGATTAAAGAACTCCCAAGGGAACATAATAAAAGGGCATGAAAGAACAAACACATTTTTTTTCCACATTAGCTTAATCGGTAAAAATGCACACGGATGCAATGTATGCTTTATGTCCACTCAGACCTGTGGAAAGAGCCCTAAAGCTGGAGCTGAATACCCTGGATGATTAAAAGTATTCAGGAATGGAAAGAAATTGTCTCAGGGCCTGCTTGCTCTGAACCAGCTAAGCGGATCCCTGCTAAGTCCCTGCTAAGCGGGGACTCTGGAGGAACAACCATGGAACAGGGGCAGCTGCTCTGGGGACATCTGGCCTCAGATCAGAGCAGGTTCAGTGCTGTGTGTTACAAGCCTTCAACTCCTTGAAGTTTGCGTGAACACTCTTTTGTCACTGATTCTTCTCTCTTAACGATTCAGAACAGGCTGCACTGCATGAGCTACAAACACCAGCCATGACTAGAGAGACAGAAGAAATTAAGAGCAAACAACAGAGTGTACCTGTCATGGACTGGTGCTGAAAGCAACCATGGACATAGGAGGAGAAGTGATGGCTGGAGTCTACAAAGATCTGCCTCAGGGCTTCTTTTATGTTTGTGTTTGTGGACTAACTCTAGTGAAAGATGCCTTCAGCCTCAGCCAAGCGTTTCTGTCTGGAGGGAATGGGGCACTTTTCTTAGCCCTGTTTCTTTTTTTCAGCAACTGCAAAACATTCTACACAATATTTTGTGAGCAGGAAGTTCTCACAGTGAAGTCTAGACTGGAAAGTGAGCAGAAAAAGCCTGTGCTGAGCACAGGGACTTGACAACTCTCAGGCCATGATTTTCAAGAGCTGGGAACACTCATCATTTCCCTTAAAAACACCCCTAACATAATGAGGCATTACCTCTCTGCCAGGACACCTCTCCACCAGGACACCCCACCACCAGGACAGGCCTCTCCAGGATCAGCCAGTGCCCCAGGGCTGTGCCCCTCTCCCTGGCTGTCCCTGCCTCCCAGGGTGACAAGCTCTGCAGACCCTTGGCATGTGGCAAGGGGCCTGTGCCCCCTGGGAGCCACAGCCTGGGCACCCCTGGATCTGCTCCTTCCCAGCCCCAGAGATTTCCCTTCAGTTCATCCTCCTGATTTTCTTTCTCACCTTGACTTGGTTTCTCTCACTGTGAATTTTTCTTTTAATCAGAAAAAAAAGACTCTTCTTAACAGTCTTGTTACATTTTTTTAAAAGTTATACTTTTTTTGTATGTGTTTTGTTATTATGTTATATTTCATTAGGATATATTATTTATGTTATATGTTGTATAATTGCATTTGTACACCATCACTTTTAAAACTGTTTTTTTAAAAATGCCTTTAAAAGGTATTAAAAAACTATTTTTAAGCTATACTTTTACTGTATATGTTCTGTTATTATGTTATTTTTTTTGCTATATTTTGTTATATTTTTGTTATATGTCTTAAAACTGCATTTGTGCACCATCACTCTTAAAACTGTTTTGTTTTTTAATTGCCTTAAAACAGTATTAAAAAACATTAAGAGTATTAAAAACCACTTTTTGCAGTTTTACAATTGCATTTGTATAATCACTTTTAAAACTGCATTTGTGTTACATGACTGTTAAGAGACTTTTTTCTGATTAGAATTTAAATTCACAGTGAGAGAAAATGAGTCGAGGTGAGAAACAAAATCAGGAGGATGAACTGAAGGGAAATCTCTGGGGCTGGGAAGGAGCAGATCCAGGGGTGCCCAGGCTGTGGCTCCCAGGGGGCACAGGCCCCCTGCCACATGCCAAGGGTCTGCAGAGCTTGTCACCCTGGGAGGCAGGGACAGCCAGGGAGAGGGGCACAGCCCTGGGGCACTGGCTGATCCTGGAGAGGCCTGTCCTGGTGGAGAGGTGTCCTGGAGGAGGGGTGTCCCTTCCTGCTTCAGAGATGACTGAAGAATCCCAGTTCCTGCCAGACCTAGAGTTATACAAAAAATAGACAATATTATTGTCATAGTAAACTTCTAAAACATGCTTAAAATCCACACAACAATGTGATAAAAACTAAAGGTCTCATCCCAAATGGAGAAGTGATGGCTGGAGTCTACAAAGATCTGCCTCAGGGCTTCTTTTCTGTTTGTGTTTGAGGACTAACTCCAGTGAAAGGTGCCTTCAGCCTCAGCCAAGCGTTTCTGTCTAAAGGAAATGGGGCACTTTTCTTTGCCCTGTTTCTTTTTCCAGGAACTGCAAAACATTCTACACAATATTTTGTGAGCAGGAAGTTCTCACAGTGAAGGCTAGACTGGAACGTGAGCAGAAAAACCCTGTGCTGAGCACAGGGACTTAGATCTCAGGCCATGATTTTCAAGAGCTGGGAATACTCATCATTTCCCTTAAAAACACCCCTAACATCATGACACATTACCTCAGTCAAGTTTTTCAGAGATTCTTCGCTCTGCTTCCTGCCAGACCTAGAATGAAACAGAGAATATTATTGTCATAGTAAACTTCTAAAACATGCTTAAAATCCACACAACAATTTGATAAATCATCCCAAATGGAGACATCTGGGTTTGGGGTTTGATTTGAATGGCCAGCCAGGCTGTAGCTCTCTCTGCTGAGCCACATGAACTGCAGCACAAACCCACCTGCAACTCACCAGCTGGACTAGAACCGGCAGGTAGAAATACCCAGAAGGAAGCACAGAGGAGTCACTGCAGCAAAGGTCTGGCTAAAGTCTGTCACCAAATGCATGAACAGAATGTCAGCTACGTGCTGAGATACACACAAATGCCTTCCACAGCACCCTTGTAGGTAAGTTGATCAAGTATGGGTTTGGTGATCAGGTAGTGAGGTGGATCAGGAACTGGTTGAAAGGAAGGAGTCAGAGAGTTGTAGTAAATGGGGCAGAATCTGGTTGGAGGTGTGTGACTAGTGGAGTCCCACAGGGGTCAGTACTGGGACCGGTGTTGTTCAACATCTTCATCAACGACCTGGATGAGGGTATAGAATGTACCCTCAGCAAGTTTGCTGATGACACTAAGCTGGGAGGAGTGGCTGACACACCAGAAGGCTGTGCTGCCATTCAGAGAGACTTAGATAGGTTGGAGAGTTGGGCGGGGAGAAACATGATGAAATTCAACAAGGGGAAGTGCAGAGTTTTACATTTGGGGAAGAACAACACCATGTCCCAGTACAGGTTGGGGGCTGAACTGCTGGAGAGTAGTGTAGGTGAAAGAGACCTGGGGGTCCTGGTAGACAGGAGGATGACCATGAGCCAGCAATGTGCCCTTGTGGCCAAGAAGGCCAATGGCATCCTGGGGTGCATTAGAAAGGGTGTGGTTAGTCGGTCGAGAGAGGTTCTCCTCCCCCTCTATTCTGCATTGGTGAGGCCACATCTGGAGTATTGTGTCCAGTTATGGGCCCCTCAGTTCAAGAAGGACAGGGAACTGCTCGAAAGAGTCCAGGGCAGAGCTACTAAGATGATTAAGGGAGTGGAACATCTCCCTTATGAGGAAAGGCTGAGGGAGCTGGGTCTCTTTAGCTTGGAGAAAAGGAGACTGAGGGGTGACCTCATCAATGTTTACAAATATGTAAGGAGTTAGGCTTTTCTCAGTGATGACCAGTGATAGGAAAAGGGGTAATGGGTGTAAATTGGAGCATAGGAGGTTCAAGGTGAATATCCGAAAAAAATTTTTTACTGTAAGAGTGACAGAGCCCTGGAACAGGCTGCCCAGGGAGGTTGTGGAGTCTCCTTCTCTGGAGACATTCAAAACCCACCTGGATGCGTTCCTATGTGATGTACTCTAGGTGACCCTGCTCTGGCAGGGGGGTTGGACTAGATGATCTTTTGAGGTCCCTTCCAACCCCTAAGATTCTATGATTCTATGATTCTATGATAGGGACAAATTCTGTGGAGGCTTCTGCAGCTCCGTGAGAGAGGAGGTGCCACAGCAGCTGCTGCAGGACTAGCATACACCATGGGACAGAAAAAAGGATGAGCCATTATTCTCATTTTCTCCACCTTAGGATGGAAAACTGGAAAAGACCCTACAGATGATGCCGAGATTTTCTTTATGGTTACCGCAAATACCATGACAAATGTATCAAAATATAAAAACAGACACAACTCTTTCTTGTGAACTTTGTACTTGGAAGAGATTGCAACAGCAGCAGCTTTTACACAGCAAGTGCTGTGGGTTCTACTGTGTAACCCACACCAGTTGGTCACACAAAAAGAGCACTTACTCCTTTCTTCCCTAGAACATGCTTATTGCTGCCAATTCAGTTATTCTCACTGACAACTCTGACTTCAAAGTCTCTGTAAGAAGAAATCAGATGGCCAGGAAGATGCTGAAGGGCCTGGAGCACGTGAGCTCTGTGGAGAGGCTGAGAGAGCTGGGACTGCTTCTTTCCTGGAGCAAAGGAAGCCCAGGGAGACCTTAGCTCTGTGTGTAAATCTTAGGGGGGAGGGGTAAAGAAGATGGAGGCAGACTCTTCTCAGTCGTGCCAAGTAAAAGAATTCCAAGAGGAACGGGCACAAATTGGAATAGAGGTCACTTCAACATCAGCACTTTTTGATTTTAAATTTTTAAATTGCAAGCTGGATCAAACTCTGAGCAGGGGTGAGGTTGCACTAGATGATCTTTAGAGGCCCATTCCACCCTCACCCACCGTGGGATGCTCTGATTTTTGTGCAGAATGCCTAAGGGAATAAGCATTTATTTTATGGCTCACCTAGCAACGTACAGACAAGAAAAGAACCAGACCCCTGTGCAATGTATTCAAGAGAAGCAAGAGCCAGCCATTCAGACAGCAAGAGCCTCAGGAGGGGAAGCTCTCCGCAGAGCCTCGGCAGAGGAGCAGAGCGGGCAGGAACCCCAAGGGCCAAAAAGGCCCTTGGCCAGAAAGCAGCAGAGGGGAGGGAAGGCCCCTCTCTCCAGGACTAAAGGGACAGCTGCCACCAAATTCACCAGATCCTCCAGGAGAACCACACAGTGGTGCTTTGTTGCAATAGTCTGTGCCTTCACAGCTGGAAGAGGGGAGCATGGGGTAGAAAGAACAATGGAAAAGGACCCCCAAATCCCCAAACCTCTCATTGTTTTCAAGTAGATACAAGCAGCAGCAAAATCCAAAGGTGAAGAGACCCCTGACATGTGAAATAAGACACAGGGAGCTGAAAAAACGTGGGAAGACTAATGCATAGACCAAGATGACCCCAAAACAGGACCAATCCTAAGCAAAGCAGTGGTAGTTGAGGTGTTAGAAGAAACCTCTTGCCCTGGTTTCTGGAGCCTTCACAATGACCAGATGGTCCAGAGGGCCCTCTGCAACATGTTCAAATGAATCAAGAGAAGAAAAGGATCTTGTTTTCCTCTTACTCATTCCATTCATATTTTTGTGATTCTCATCCATGCCTGAGGAAAGAGAAACAGGCAGAAATAAAGCAAACACACTCGTTTCTGAGAAGGGAATGAAGAGCCAGGCAAAATACACATTTGAGGACTGTAACTTGCCTCCCCCCAACTCCTGAAAAAAACAGAGAATCATAGAATCATAGAATGGTGAAGGTTAGAAGGAACTTTAAAGATCATCGGGTTCCAAGCTCTCTGCCGTGAGCAGGGACACCTCCCACTAGACCAGGCTGCACAATGCCTCATCCAAACTGGCCTTGAACAACCTGTGTAACCTGTTCCAGCCCCTTACTACCCTCATGATGAAGAATTTCTTCCTGATGTCTAACCTAAATTTACCCTCTTTCAGTTTAAAACCATTACCCCTTGTCTTATCACTGCCCTCTCTGGTGAAAAGTCCCTCCCCAGCTTTCCTGGAGCCCCTTCAGGCACTGGAAGGTGCTCTAAGGTCTCCCTGGAGCCTTCTCTTCCCCAGGCTGAACACCCCATCTCCCCCAGCCTGTCCCAAGAGCAGAGCTGCTCCAGCCCTTGGATCATCTTTGTATCCCTTCTGTGGACCCTCTCCAACAGCTCCTGTGCTGAGGGCTCCAGAGCTGCTCACAGCACTCCAGGTGGGGTCTCACCAGAGCAGAGCAGAGGGGCAGAATCCCCTCCTGGCCCTGCTGGCCACACTTCTTTTGATGCAGCCCAGGACACAGCTGCCCCTCTGGGCTCCAACACACACTGGTGGCTCATGTCCAGCTTCTCATCTCCTCCCACCCCAAGTCCTTCTCCTCAGGACTGTTCTCCAGCCATTCTCCCCACAGCCTGGATTTGTGCCTGGGGTTGTACCAACCCAGGTGCAGGACTTTGCACTTGGCCTTGTTGAACTTCCTGAGGTTGGCATGAGCCCACTTCTCCAGCCTGTCACGGTCCCTCTGGATGGCCTCCCTTCCCTCTAAGGTGTCAACTACTCCACACACTTGGTATTGGCAGCAAACTTGCTGAGGAGACACTCAATCCCACTGTCCATGTCTCCCACAAAGAGACTGGTCCAGCACTGGTCCCAGTACTGAGCCCTGAGGAACACCACTCATCATTTGCCTCCACTGGGACACTGAGCCATTGACCACAGCAATCTGCTTTTTATCCTTTCCACATCAACCTTCATCTCCTTTATGCTCTACCATGCTTCATGCAGTGGACTGACTCACCTTTTCTCACTGGAACCAAGATATCCCCTTCAAACCAAGGCTGACTGGGGGCACACACATTGCAATATGGCCACCAGAATAATAATGGTAAGGCAGGGCAAAGAGGAGAACTTTACATTCTTGCAGAACAAAAAGGTTTTTAAGAAAAAAATGAACAGAAGAAAATGGTGGCATCCAGGCATCGAGCCGGTGCCTTTCCCATTCCCGATCAGCAGGAACCTTCCCAAACCCCCATGACCTCTCAGATATGCTGGACAGAGGCTCAGCAACTGCATCCCCCAGCTCCCTCAGGACCCATGGATGGACCCCATCAGGTCCCACAGACTTGTGCACCTTCAGGTTCTTTAGATGGTCATGGACCTGTTCTTCTCCTACAGTGGGGAGTACTTTGTTTTCCCAGTCCCTGCTGTCACCTGCTGTGGCCTTTGCAATGAGGCTGGAGCACTTGCCAGAGAAGACTGTTCAAAGAAGTCCTTGACAACCTCAGCTTTCTCAATGTCTTGCATAGCCAGGTCTCCCATTTCCTTCAGGAGAGGGCCTACTTTTTCCTTGGTTGTCCTTTTATCCCTAACATACTTACAGAAGCTTTTCTTATTGCTCTTTACATCCCTGGCAAGATTTAAGTCCATCTGGGATTTGGCTCTCCTGACCTGGTCCCTGATCCCTGGCTGCTTGGACAGCCTCTGTGTGAACTTCCCAGGGTACCTGCCCAAGCTTACAACCTCTGGATGCTTTCTTCTGAAGTTTGAGCTTTTCTAGAAGCTTCTTGCTCATCCACACCAGCCTCCTGGAGTTGTTAACTGACTTTCTTTTAGTTGGGATGCAACGCTCTTGGGCCTGGAGAAGATGGTCCTTAAATATCAACCAGCTTTCACGGGCCTCTCTTCCCTGCAGGATGTTATCCCATGACACTCTCTCAAGCAGATCCCTGAAGTGGCTGATATCTGCCCTCCTAAAGTCAAGGACAGTAAGCTTACTGTGAGCCCTCCTTGCTGCCCTCAGGATCTTGAACTCCACCATTTCATAGTCGCTACAACCAAGGCTGCCCTTTGGTTTAGCATTCCTCACCAGCCCTTCATTGTTGGTGAGATGAAGGTCCAGCATAGCACCTCTCCTTGTTGGACAGCTGGCTATCCCAAACCTCCTAAGCAGGTACTTCTCACCTTACTCACACCTCTTTTTCGGTCTCTGCGGAACTCTTGGGAATCCCCACAACTCTCGTGACCAAAAATCTTCACCTGTACCACATGTAGCTTTATGCTGTTTTGATGATGAGTTGTTTTGGCATATTGGACCAGATGGTTTGGAACTAAAAATGCATTGCAACTGGAAGCTAAAAAATACAACCATTGGTTACAGACACTCTTCAGCAGTAGTTGAGAGCCGTATTTCAATGTGCTCACCTTATCCACGGCGGCTGCAATCCTGTTCCTTGTAAATAACGCCTTCATGCCTGCACGCATGAAGCTCTCTGTTGGACTTTGATTTCTGTCCAGTGCCAAATGTCCCAGTTTAGTTGGATACTGATCTAGACCTGCAGCCAGACCTTCTTTGACAAGGTTGATTGTTGTTGAATGTGTTCTTCTAATGTACTGCTTCTCGAGCTCAGCATTGACTTTCGCCAGCTTCTTCTTAGTTCTGCAACATTCAGAAGCATCCAAATAATTACCTTGGGCAGTAACATTTTCACCAAGTTACCTTCCAGGTCTTTGACTTATTCAACCTCTGAAAGCAGATTAAGAGCAACCAAATCCAGAGTAGCATTTGATCTGAGATTCTTTGGAGGGTCTGTTTCTTAGCAGGCACATGACCTGCAAGGAGCAGCAAGAATCACCAACACTTAGAACTTCTCAGTATTAGGGCTTCAAAGCAATCCCTGAATGTCATGTGTTTCCATGGCTCCTTCTGAAAGGTTCACCCCCTGCTCAAGAACTCTGAGGTACCCTCCCCTTCCCATGGAAAGCTCAACCTCTGACATGCTGCTAAAATGGCAGCCAACAACGAATTATTTATTTATTGCTTCACAGAATCCAATTATGTTCTCTGAAGGGCTTGTCCTTACACAGCAGCAAAAGACATGAAATTCACCTTTTCTGCCACCCATTGAATAAAAGGAGGAGATTATTAGAGACTGGCAAAAACATTAAAGAGAAAATAAGACAGTTCTAATGAAGGGGAAGGGTCTTAAGAAACTTTCCTCACAAACATGCCATCTTAGGCTTACATACATAATGCTGTCCAGATGTAGAAGAGGAATTTTAGGAGGAAAATGCATGAGGGAAAATAGTAGCTTAGTACCACTCAAAAAAACATGTATTTACCTTTCCTGTTTATCTTCTAGGCATTTTCTAATTATAACTTACTTCCGATACAGCTTTTTGTACTTTTCCACTTCTGCCTGCATGGATTCTTCATGAAAAATAGTGTCTTGACAGGTATTTTTTATCTGGTCTAATTCCCTTTCATGGTTTCTAATTCTGTGTTTTAGATGCTCTCTCTGGTCATGGCAACAGGCTCTGATTTGCTCTGGTCTGTCCCCATAGGCTTCCTGCTCCTGAAGCAGAGAACATACTGTCAACCACCGCCAAGAAAAAGACAGCTCTCCTGTTCATCAGCTCTGTGTGCCCAATTCCCAGTGCCCAGCTGGACTTGGCAAGGCAGCTCTGCCCCCTCCCTCCCAACAGCAACCAAGGCAGGACCCGGGAACCACTAGCTAAGGAATTTCTGTCATTCAGAAAGAATCCCACCCTCTCAGCACTGTAACTCATCAACGCTGCTACTGAAAGAAAAGGGTCTCTGTAAGGCAGGGCACATAGAAAAGGATTCATCAAGGAAATGAAGAGGATCCCCCCACCTCTGCCCCTCCCCGCCAGCTGGGCGAGTTCTCTCCTGAGCACTTTACCCTGCACAATGAGGAAGCAGGAACCTGCCTGTCCAGCCATGACAGCCACCAGCTGCAGGGCCCATTCCAGGAGGAACAGCAAGAAAAAGACCCATGACAGCGGGATCTACAGGAATTGCCACATGGAAACCCACCTTGGCAAGCTCTGGGCTTAGGGGCCCACAGGCACATCACACACACAACAGCCCCTCACCGAGCATCACCCTTCTCCCCCTGCCTTTTCACTGTCTTCAGGAAAGACACAAGTACAGCACTAACACAACCAACAACCAAAATAAAATACTAACAAATGACAACCACAACAAAGGTGTATAATAGAGACGATAGACACATCCCAGAAATTTGCCTTGCACTTGCCTGCAAACACAGACTGCCTTCCTGTATTTGCCTTATTTCTTGCCCATCTTGTTCTTCCCCCTCTATTTTATGTTGTTCTGTTTGGCTGTGATTGGCCATGTCAGTCTCCAAATGATGCTCAGTGTCACTCACCTCTTCTTGCAGCTGGTGTTCGATCTTCTCCAGCTGTTCCTCGTTCCCACGCATGCTGGAGAACTTTTCTCGTGATCCCTGAGTTTCTGCTTCTGCCCACCTGCCTTTCTTAGAGTCTTTCTTCAGCCACTGAGGAAGTTTATCAATCTGTAGACAGCAAAACCACTGAGAACTCAGTGTGATCTAAAACTAGTCAATTTGTGAAAAATCAGTCAAGGGTTGGCCACTGAGACTGTGCTTATGATCTGCTGATGTTAAACTCCAAGTGAAACCAGGCTCTTTGTTTAAAACAAGAACAGCTTCCACACCATTTTTCATGGGATCCCTCAGGTTCCAAACCCTTCTCAGTTCTTCTGCAGTAGGTCTCAGCCCAAGAGGCACCAAATTGGCAGCATCTCATCCAGGGGGCTAGGTGGAAAAGCACTAGGGATGTTCCTCCATGAGATGCCTGTTCCAGTGCTTACCAATCCTTTCTGTGCAGATGATTTTCCCAATGTCCAACCTAAACCTCCCCTGGCAAAACTTGAAGCCACTTCCTCCAGTCCTTTCTCTAGTTCCTAGTGAGGAGAGACTGACCTCCCCCTCACTGCAACCTCCTTTGAGGTCTCCCCTCAGCCTCCTCCTCTTCAGACTAAACACCCACAGTTCTCTTGGCCACTCCTCATGAGGCTTGTTTTCCAGACCTTTCACCAGCTTTTTTGCCCTTCTTTGGACCTGCTCCAGCACCTCCACGTCTTGCCCATATTGAGGTGCCCAACTTGGTGTTGTCTGCAAACTGACTGAGGGTGTACTTGATCCCCTCCTCGAGATCACTGATAAAGATGCTGAACAGGAGTGGCACCAGTACCGACCCTGGGGAACCCTACCTGTGACAGGCCACCAAATGGATTGCCCTCGATTCACCACCACCACCTTTTGGGCCTGGCTGTGCAGCCAGTGTCTGACCCAGCAGCACGGGTGCCCTTTCAAGCCTTGGACAGACAGTTTTTTCATTAGCATCTTGTGCACAGCAGTGTCAAAGGCTTGACTGAAATCCAGGTAGATTCCATCCACAGCCTTTCCCTCAGCCAATAGGCCGGTCACCTGGTTGTAGAAGATCAGGTTTGTCAAGCAGGGCCTTCCTTTCATGAACCCCTGCTGACTAAGCCTGATGGCCTTATTGTCCTGTAAATGATGCGTAATGGCACTCAAGATGACCTTACTGGAGGGACACACCTGACACACCTCTTGTACCAGGCAGGAACTCATCACCACTGCTCCCTCACCTCCAGGTCACCACCTTCAGCCAGGCAGAGAGAGGACAGGGAGCCCTCCGAGTTGTGAGCCCTGCTGGGCTGCTGGGCCTGTCTCAGGGAGGCTCAGTCTTGGCACCAACAGTCATTCTCATGTTCATACTCCTTGATGCTCCTCAGCCCACTCACCCCTTCCCAGAGCTCAGTCACCTCCATCTGGGCACCCCTCCCACGGGTGTGCTCATGGCTGCCACCAGGTCCTGTCCAGAGAGCAGGACAATCCCTGCAGCCCCACACCACAGCATCTTCCCTCTGGAGCTCCGTCTGGGAAGCTGCATCAGCCCTGGTGGGCACAGAGCTTTCAGTGGCATTCTGCAAGAAAACACAAATGAAACAACACAAATAAGAAACAACCACACAGAAAGATGTCTACTGATGGAAAGTTATTAAAACCTTAGCACAAAGGCTTGGATCAAAGAGTCCTTAGGGTATACAACCTCTGCAAGTGTCCTCACAGAGCAGATGAAACACTGGGTCTTAGGACAGGAGCCAACCTGCTCTCAAAGAGAAGCTGTGAGAAAGCTGCAAAGACAGGATGGGTCTCCCAAGCCCAGTCTCCTCTCTCTTCTAGCAACCAAAGATCTCTTCTCTGCCCAGAACTTCCATCCTATCCATCATCTGCCATGGGGCAGGTAGAGCACCACACAACCACTTGCTCACTTCCCTCCTGGTGGTGAGACCAGGTGATGAGCACAAGTATCTTGCCCACCACAACACACACAAAACACAGCAGCAGGGGAATGAGGAAGTTGGCAGCCCTTTCCCCTGAGGGTGCCTTGCTCTAAACCCAGAACTGTACTTTGCTGCTTTCTTGCTCTGAAACCAGAAGGGCACTTGTGGGCTGAACTGTGCCTGCACAGCCCTCCTGATCTTTTCAGCAGTTCCCTGCATACAAAAACTTCAAAGCCCCCGCAGCAGTTGGTACCCAGGCTTAGGAGCTCACAATGAGGGAGGTTTATGAGCAGCTCACCCAGACACAGGCTTGCAGGTCTCTCCCAAGGCCTTCAGTGTTATTGCCCTGTTGCTGGACTGTGGCTTTCAATCTGGCATTTTCCATTTGAAGGCTTAAAAAGAAATACAGGGCTTATTACAGAAATCCACCAGAGCACCAGTTCTTCAAAAACACCAGGGAATAAACAAACAAAAGCATCTTCAAAATAATGTGTTAACTTGCTGGGATGCAACAAAGCCATCTTGTGGTTTTCACACCACCACAGAAAGTGACAGACACCTTCAGTCACTGTGCTCTTCTCTTACCACTGCACTTGTTCTTTCAGCTTTTTCATTGCAGTATCAGTCCCAGAAGATTCCAACAGCAGGTCTTGCAGATTCTGGGAAGAAGGTCTTAGTTCTCTTTCCTTGTCATTCAAGGCAATCTTCAAGCCATGAACATGATGCTCAGACTGACAATGTTGTTCTTTCAACTCCTGCAACTGAGAAATCACAGCAAGAACTCACAGCAGTCAGGGGAGCATTTCTCTAGACAAGCCAACTGCTGCTCAAGAACCCAAGTGCTGCCTGTGTCTGCACCCAAAGAGTTGTTATTATTTCCAGTACACTCAAAACCTTCACTTCTACCAGCAAATGAACACAAACTGGGCTACTTAATCATATTGTAGACTGGCCTCTCCCACCCAACTGATGTCCTGTAGCCTGGCTCTAAGCACCAACACTGACCTCCTACCCTTTCAGGGATTGTGACACTCTACTTCAGAACTCCAAGGCCTCTGTACTCCAGTTTTGGTAAAAACACAGGAAGAGGTGGTCCCCACCTGAGTACATAGCTTATAAGTCACTTTCAAGAAGGCCACTTAAGGATGGGAAATTTCAGCTGTGCCCACCAAGGGGAAAAAAAAAATAAAATACATATATGCAGAATAAGTTACGAAGGCATTCAGAACTGGCAGCCTGCTGGTTATTAGAGTTAAATTAATTTGGCTGCTGGTGACCAGTGGTGTCCCCAGGGCTCATTGTTGGGGCCAGTTCTTTTAAATATCTTTACCAATGATCTGGACATGGGGATCAGGGGCACCCTCAGTCAGTTTGCAAATCACACTGAGCTGGATGGGACTGTTGATCTGCCTGAGGGTAGGAGGCTCTGCAGAGGGACTCGGACAGGCTGATTCCATGAGCCAAGGCCAATTGTATGAGGTTCAATGAGGCCAAGCGCTGGGTCCTGCACTTGGGTCACACCAACCCCAGGCAACACTCCAGGCTTGGGGCAGAGCAGCTGGAAAGTGCCCAGCAGGAAAGGACCTGGGGGCGTTGCTTGTCAGTGGTTGAATATAAGCCAGCATGTGCCCAGGTGGCCAAGAAGGCATCCTGGCTTGTATCAGCCATAGTGTGGCCAGCAGGAGCAGAGCAGGGATCGTGCCCTGTGCTGGGCACTGCTGAGGCTGCGCCTCAAATCCTGGGACCAGTTCTGGGTCCTTCATGAGAAGAAGGACATTGAGGGCCTGGAGCATGTCCAGAGAAGGGAAATGGAGCTAGGGAATGAGCTTGAGCACAAGTCCTATAATTAGAAACAGCTGAGGGACTTGGCGGTGCTCAGTCTGGAGAAAAAAGGTTCAGGGGAGACCTTACAGCTCTCTACAATTACCTGAAAACAAGAGGAGTATTGGTCTCTCCTTCTCAAGCAACAAGTGATGGGACAAGATTAAATGGCAACAAGTTGTTACAGGAGAGGTTTAGATTAGATATTAAGAAAAATGTTTTCACTGAGAGGGTTGGCAGGCACTGGAACCAGCAGATGAACAGATGTGATGCTGAGGGACACGACTTAGTGGTGGACTTGGCACTGATCTTGATCTTAAAGGTCTCCTTCCAATTCCAGTTATGTGATTCTGTGCTCCATGGGGGGTGTGAGGGGAAGCACAGCAAGCATAAAGAAGTCCAAATGCAGCAGTCCAATTGTTCTTCAGAAATCAGACAACCTGCTTGGCCAAACCAACCCTAATAAGCCTCCAGACACATCTGATCTTACAGAGCACCTGAGCAAATCCAAACCTTTGACCAAGAAAGGACATAGAGTCCTCATGTCAAAGACATGAACAGCCGGTTTATAAAACAGAGCAATTCATTCACACATCATCCAATCTAGCCTGTTGAAGTTTCTTCTAGGATTCCAGGACAACATTCTGTACCTTGCTTTTAACCTCTTCCAATTCCTCCTGCAAGGCCTGATTCACATTCTTGTACCAGCACTTGGTCTCTTCAAGCAAAGCTTCTGACACAGTTTGCTTGACAAGAGCACCAGCAAGCTCCTGCTGCAGCTGTCTCACCGTGCCCTAATGAAACAGTCACATGAGCATGAAGAAAGTTGTAAAAACAGGAAATGTGCCTTTACTGTAACTTATTTGATGATACAATGAGGCCTGTCTTGGGACTGAATTCAAAAGGTATGACATTGTGCCTGCCATCAGGAGGCATCTGCAAAAGTGATCAACTCTCTTCATGTTTCTCAGCTGAGCACCTCCAAATTATCAGCAGCTGCTCATCAGGGTTTCCGTTTCCTAACATGTAAGAAAAGGCTCAGGTTTTACTCTTCTCAAACAATACACAGGCATACATTGGAATTGTGTGTTTTTTCCTGACAAAACCCAGAGAAATCTGTTGTGACATATGAGCCAGATTGACTGCAGATATGACTCCAATGTCTAAAGGTAGGATCTTGTATTAGATCCTTCTTGGTTCTATTTATCCATTACAAAAACATAATTAAATGAATACATATATCTGAAAGCTCTTTTGAGACAAACTTTAAGTATATGTTAAACCACATCCCCTTGCAGACTTCTGACCAAGTTAATTTTAGAATTAACTGCCTCCCTACTGACAAAGTTGCAAAAATCTGGGTAGTCCGTCCATCTATCTATCCATCCATCCATCCATCCATCCATCCATCTTCAAAAGGAACCTGTTATTTTGGTACTAAGAATACAAAGCTATTCCCAGATTTAAATGACTGACAGCCCTGCTGCAGTTCTTCTCCCCCATTAAAGAAACTAAAACATGAAGAATCAGGTGGTTCTCTGACACAGGCAGGTATTTACCTCAGTCAGAGATTCTGGATTTTATATGAAGGAGGATAGGTAATTTTAAAGTACTATTCAAACCATCTAGGGAGACAAATCTCACACCCCAGCGTCTAAATACTCAACAGGACTAGTTCCTGTTTTCCAGAAGGTAAAGAAAGACTAACAAAATGGGTCAAGCTGTTTTTAAACCATTGCTCTGCCTGGGCCTGGTGGGATGCTCTCCCAAGAGAGAAGACTGCATCTGCTCCTAGGAACACACACACCAAAGCATTCTGCTACTACCTGCAGCTTTTTGAGTTGTCCTCCTATTGCCCACTCCTCCCCCCTCTTTACTCTCTTTCCTCTTTTGTCTTAATCAAAACCATCTCCCTGCAGCAATGGGAGCAACACTCAGTTCATGTCTGTCTAAGCAACAGACCCTCAGGCTACTGCTCTGCACAGGAGCAGGTCTCATATTCCTGTCCTGTGGGAATTTGCAGAAAGGCACTTGAACTGATGTCCTCATGAGTCTGCTGTCCAGCTCATTAGTCTTTCACAGAGCCACAAAGAACAAACACATTTAAATATTGCTACACATCATAAAATCCAGAAGAGCAGCTTAGGTCAGTACCTGAAATTCACTTTTTGAGGAACAGGCCCTGTTAGAAGCCTCAAATCCCATGCATTAACTAACAACCAGACACTGCAAATAGCCTTAGACACTGCAAATAGTCTTAAACACTGCAACAGTGTAGACTTTACCTCTCTTTCTACTTCGTCAGTCTTGTATTTAAAGACTTGTTCTCTTAAATCATTCAGTTCCTTGTTTCTCTCTTCCATGAGGTCAACTTGCTTTTTGGTAGCAGCTCTGAGTTGTTTGAACACTTCACTGAACCAGTCCTGTGCAACTCTCTCCACATTTTCTTTGAGGGTCAGCATGTTCTGCACATCTTTCAGTTGCTGGTGCAGTAAAAGGTTTTCACTTTGGAGCTGCGCCAACCGCTTCTGCGTGGATTCCTCATTCTGGGAACATTAATAAATGGCCAGTTGGGAAAGGACTCTACAACAGCACTTCTGCATTCAGCTGCATTTTAACATTTCTAGTACTGAGGCACGACTTCAAAGCTGAGAGTGAAATTTCAGGTAACTCCTATGTGACTCTGTGACCCCTGCACGTGTACAATGTCTGCAGATAACACAAGTGTGACATCTCCTTCTAACCTAAAGGAATATCCTAAATAGAGATCATCCCCCTTAAGCCAGCAACCAAATAACCAAATAATAAAATTATTTAAAATATCTGAACAATTATTTAAACTACTGGCTGAACATTAGGTTTGCTTTTACAAGCCTGCCTGCTTTCTGTAACTGGTGGCATTTGTCACAATTTCCACAGTTTACTGCTTTAATGCAATTTTTAATTACAAATGCCTACATCTTCTTCCATGCTTCCTCCACCATTCTCTGCTCTCTGGAGTTTTACAGGCTCCCAGCAGCTAAGCTAAGACAATGTGAATGAACAGGACAAACTTTTTACTGTCCACCATACAGAGAACTGGCCAACTTAGGATTATTGCTTCTTCCAAGATTCAGAAACACTAAATTGCATTCCCAGCTCCAAAGCACTTATTAGGGCAACCTGTCCATTCCTTCCCCATTCAGGAAGCCAAGCATGTACGAAAAGGGTACCATGCCTCTACCCCAGACAGTCTCCTCACTCCCCTGATCCCAGGTTCTGCTGCCCAACAACTCTGACTGCTTCCCATGGGTCACAGTCCTCCCAGTGGCTCCTCCCCACCAGCCTCCTCAGCTCCTGGTGCCTTCTCAACAGAGCCTGCATCCTTGGTGTGCCCAGGGACTCAGACCATCCAGGTCCTCACTCTTCTCTCCTTAGCCAGGCCCTTGGCTCCCTCCGCAGGAACTCCTCCGTCCAGAAGATGAAGGTGCACCTCAGCAGCCACCAGCTGTCCCAGCCTCTCCATTCCCAAGCTCATTGACCTGCTACTCCCACCTTCCAACAAGCTCCAGTTCTGTGCTCTGCCTGTTAAAATCATGCCTGTCCCTCTTCCATGGTGCCCGGGTGTGGAGTGGAAATAATTTGCTGCACCATCTCTTTGAGGTGTTTCAGAAGACTCCAGAACCCTCTATCCAGCCCTGTCCTGGATGCCCAGCACAAACAGTGTGCTTGCCTTATTCCTTTCATGAATGCCCTCTGAAAAAAATGCTCTTCAAACACTTATTAACATGGCCAAACAAGCACATGTTTTGCAGAGGCAGGGAAAGCATCAGAGAGGTCCCCAAAAGTCAAGTTTTTGTGCATGATCTTTCTCTCACAGAAGACCAGGTGTGTTGAATCAAACTGATCAGCAGGTCACAGACAAATCTCCCTCCTCACCTGAAAACGCATTTTGCGCAGGGAACAAAATGCCTTTTCCTGCCTTGTTTCTCCACACAGCACAAGGGGAAAAACACTGGTCTCAATTTAAGCAAACCAGCTGGAAACCAAGCAGCAGAGCAGCAAACATCCAACATCATGGCAAGGATTTTACCCCATCCTTAGAGGACTGGATCCAACTTTAGCTCAGACTGTAACACAACCCTCATGTCCAGGACTCTCCCTTCAGCATTATTCACTTACTGTTTACTTTTCTGTACCTCAGTGTGTAATACAATTTATCATGTCAGACTCAAATTAAAAATATTTGGTTTTAAGTACCTGCACCCCAGAGTTCTCCATGTCTTCCTTGGTGTCTTTTTGTTGAGCTGGTGTTGATGTTTTTGAAGTATATCCTGAGTGCCCAGCTACAGTGAAAAACACTAAATGTTTATAACCAGCATGACTTAATGCTACTTATTTATACCTACAGTGCATCTTGAAAATTAGTGAGAAAAATCTTAACACAAAATAACACATCCCCTCAAATTTGTGAGCTGCAGGAGAGAAAATTACCATCATACAGATTTAAAGTGCATCTGTGTGAATTCCTTTCTTCTATGACATTTTACTTTTTCATATAAAGAGGAAAGTTTCTAAATATCACTATAAATGGCCACAAGTAAATTATTCCTGTCTCTTCAAGCTCTGAGATCTCTCTCTCTGATGAACACAAAGGAAGAAAAGCTGCTTTCTTGCTCTGCCTATGCCCACAAGGATTCAGGGGCAATGGAAAAATCTGCTGTCTCAGAAGACAATCACCAGCTTCGTTCATAGTTAATATTCATGGAACAAGCTGGATCCGTATTTACTAATTCATTTATCTCACCAGTGCTGTCTTCTGAAGTTATCTTGTGCACTTGAGGACTATCATTACAGGGATACTTCTTCACCCCGTCAGCAACTGCAGGTGGTAGCTCAGGTGCTTCTTCCTAAAAGAGATCAATCCAAACAGCTGGAAAGAGCAGAAACAAGCAGGCTCTTTGCACCCATCAGCAACATGGAAAGTACTTCTCTTGTGCGAAACAAAAAGCAACCTTTGTTGAGCTTGGTTTTACAAGGCCTTCAGCTTTTCCATGGAAATCTGTGACAGCAGAAAGAAAAGCCTGATGTCCTAAGTCTCACCCCTGCTCCTGCAAAGGCCCTGAGAAGCACTTCCTCACATCAGCCCAGCTTCACTTCACTGACAGCATTCCAGAACACCTTCCTTCTTTTCCCCTACTTTGCTCCAAGGAAAAGCACCAGCTTCCTGCTCTCAGTCTTATTTGAACTTGCAGCCATCACACCAGCAACTGTCCTACATGGCAGGAAATCCTCACAGATCAAAACTGTTACAAACAGCTGAGAAAACAAAACCCAAAGGCCAGTTGCTATGAGACCCAAGGCATTAGCTTGACCTGACTTTGTTCCACTCCTGCCTGGGCAGCTGGCCCAGGCCAGAAGAACTTCCAAGGGCCCCACTTCCCAACATATGGCAGAAGCAGGACATGAGGAAAGAAACTTCCTCAATAGGAGGGCCCAGGTCAAAAGCAAGCTCTCCGCCTGCCTTCCTTTCTTCCTACCCTCATCCCCAAGGGGGAACCTCTGTGTACAGAAAGTACCTCAGAATCCCAGGGAGAAGAATCAGCCTCTTCCTTTGCTCCCACTGCTGGCATGGCACCTACAGACCAGGTCACAACTGAGACACTGAACCTTTTCCATCAGTTTGGATCAGTATTTGCTAACTCATTTCTCTCACCAGTGCTGTCTTCTGAAATTGACTTTTGGGCTGCTGGGTTGCCATCACAAAGTGATTCGCCAGTTCTTTTTTGGAGGCTTTTCTTTGGCCATTTCGGACTTTCCATTCTAGAACCATCACTATCACCTTAAAGCACAAGAAAAGGAAAAATGCATGTGAATAAAAGGAGTTCTTCATTTAAATTGCAATTGGTATTTCCAGACTAATGCACTGGAAAAGAGTGGCCTGGGAATGTCTGGAAAAGGAGCCAGGCAAGGGATGGACAGGATGGAGGAAGGACTTGACCAGGGTCAAAGGCTTAGGAGGGGATTAATATCTTCATTTAATGATAGGGCTAATTTTTTCCTCAAGTGACTAAGTGCTGTGGACTCAAACTTTTTTCTCTTTTTCTTATTCACTGCAGAAAAAAATAAAATGCAAACCCTACTTAGCAGTATCCCTTTTAGAGATCAGTATATCATGGAATCTTTTCCAGATAGCTTACTGGTATTTCTGTGCTGCTGGGAAGCATCCAAGTGTCTCAAGTTTGGCATCTGCTGCTTCTGTAAATAAAGATTAATTTAAAAAATACATATTTATTTTATTTTTTTTAAAGCAGTAACAACAACAAGCACTTGTTCCCATTCAATCTTGAATAGTAAATACAATCAGGCTTTCCTTTTAATAGTGCTCAGGTGCTGGCTCCATTCTGCACTTCTAACTACACAAACATTCCTCATGCACCCAACTCGATGGGTATTGAACCCAAAACACTCTGCAGGCACCTCTGCAAATTGTTGCCAAAACAATGTTTACATGCATCACAGTTCTAATAATCTGGTTTTAGTCTTTCTAATACTTAGTAACATTCAGCTGTCTTTAAGATCAGTTTCAGAATTCTTACTTGCAAATGTGGACAAGGCAACTGTTCAGATCCCCAGACTTACTGCATGAATTAGTCCCTGCACATACACTTACCAAAATAACCCTGCATTTCCCTATCAGGCCAGAAAAATGCATAATTTATACTTAAATCAGTGTGAGAAAATGAAATAATGTCAAAACTAAACAGGCTGGTATCGCCAGCCTTGCAGAGTGGCTGTAACCACCACCCTCAGGTTCCTCACCCCTGCAGAACCCCAGAGCCACAAAACAGATGCTCCAGACACCACTGCATAAGTTGGTGATTCTGCAGAACGTCTGTAAAAACAGCAGGGGTGAGAGCCTGCAGGTGACAACAAGGACACTCCCCCAGCATTCCAAAGAGGGAAAACACGCAAGGAGAGATGACAGGCAAGCACTGAATGGCACCTCATAGAAGAGAAAAGAACCCATAATATTGGCTGCAACTGCAGGTTCTTTCCATCCTGGAGAAAACCTGCCAACAAATAATTTATTTTTAGAGGGCATGACTCCTGTAAACATACTACCTTGGGGGTGTAACATAGTTCTCCTTCAGAAACTTTCAAACTGTCCTCATCCTCCTCTTCCTCAGAGCTTCTAGAAAAGTAAAGCACAATGAGTACTGTGTCTCTCCAATTAGCCCTCAAGTAACAGTTGGGTATTTTTCAAGTCTCACCTTATTGAGCTTTCTTCATACAAAGCATCTGTTGCTGTTCAGACATGAAATAACATTTTGACATTAGATGTGGCATGCTCAAAATGAACCAGTACAAAAAACACTTCACTTGGACAATTCTACAGGTCCTAACAATGAAACTTTGGGCAGCCAATGCAACACAAAGCAGCATGAATGAATGCATCTCCAAAACAACTGCTCCTTTAAGCTGGACTGAAGTAAAAACAAGCAAACAGGCCAGAGTTGTATTCTCATACCTAGAAGTTTAACAAATATCTCTAAATTAAAAAAAATATATAAAAATAGCACAGCATGAATGTGCTCTATTAGTAAAGAGCTGACCAAATGTTGCTGGTTTAGCAAGACACCTCCTAAGTGCTCATTCCATGCGAGTACACATTACATGCAGAGATGTCACTGTTTGATGTAACTTTATGTAGAACAACATGGTAGATACTACAAGATCTGCTGCTCTGCCCAGGGACAGAGGGTTCTGAAAAGGTAAAAAAAATATTTTAAAAGTAGACTCAAGATCTAAAGCTGAACCTCACACAGAACAATCACCAGCAGTTTTCCACACTGCACCAACAGGCACAAGGGCCACAACCAGGACATTGTGTACCACACTTCAGCTTTCACCAGCCTTATGAAGGAGCTCAGCCTGTTCCCCCAGGGCTACAGGACAGGCCACAACTACACCAAGATAGGGGCCTTGGCTGCTGCCAGAATCACACCTGTGGGCTTGTGTGCCATGTCTGTGTGCTGTGAAACACAAGGGTTAGAATAGAAATCACTATCCACCTGCTTTACACACCCTACTGAGTGACACTGGATTTTCACCACCTAAACAGCCACCTAGAGGTAAAAGTGCACACCTGAAAAACAAAAGCACTCTCACCCAGTTCCTTCCCTGTCCCTCCTTCTCTCTCTCTGTAGGAAAACCTACCCAGGAGAGCTATCTGACAGGGAGAAGGCAACACCCCTTCAAGTGAACATGGAGCACACAGACCACAACAGCCTTCACAGCCTGACAAGAAGTGTCTCCAACCAGCAACCAAGAAGCACCTTCACCAAACTGCCTGTGCTGCTACACCTGATGCCTGCACTACAGTCAGCAGTGAACACAGTCAGTGCTGACAATACAAACCACCTCAAGAAAAGGCCACAGTGATTTTTCCTCCTGAGCTCCCCCACATTAAGGATCCTACCTCCTCTGTCCACAGCAGGTGCACCCAATGAGAAGTCAACAGGTTCCACCCAGCTAGGTGCTGTGGAGCTCTGGGAACTATGCACAGAAACTTCAGTGTTCTCCTGCTCTCCATCTTCTTCCAGTTGTTGGTTTGCCCAGTCTGCATGTTCTGCCAGTTGTTTCCCAAGACTATGTAGCGAAAGAGAGGAAATGTGTTTGGCAAAGACAGCCACATACTTGCATGTACCGTTGAGCAGAATAGTTAACAGCCACTTATTATCCATCCTACACATATTCATACATGCTCATAAACTCCTAAGTATTGGTGAAGTGTGATACACAGAGCCTGCTGCAGCACTACTCCAAACTGGAGCCCTCAACACAGGAAGGACATAGAGCTCTTGGAGCAAGTCCAGAGAAGGGCCACAAAGATGATCTGAGGGCTGGAGCAGCTCTCCTATGAAGACGGGGTAAGAGAGTTGGGGCTGTTCAGCCTGGAGAAGAGAAGGCTCTGGGGAGACTTAATAGTGGTCTTCCAGTGCCTGAAGGGGCTACAGGAGAGATGGGGAGGGACTTTTTACCAGTGTGTGTAGTGATAAGATAAGGGGTGATGGTTTTAAACTGGACTAGGAGAGATTTAGGTTAGACATTAACTGTTACGATGGTGAGACCCTGGAACAGGGAGGTTGTGGAAGTCCCCTCCCTGGAGATGTTCAAGGCCAGGTTGGACAGGTCTTTGTGCAACCTGGTCTAGTGGGAAGTGTCCCTGCCCTTGCAGGGGGGTTGGAACTAGATGATCTTCTAGGTCCCTTCCAACCCAAACCATTCTATGATTCTATGAACTGCAGTCACCTTCATCCTATAGATGCATATTCAAACCTTCAAAGGTATTAACTCCAGCTTGGCACATTTCTTCAGCCTGGCTTTCAAGCACACATAACAGCCACAGCTACAAAGCTACAAAGCTATGCATAAGAGGAATGAAACTGCTCAAGATTTTCACAGGAGGGATATCAGTTAGATCAGTTAGATCTGAAACAAAAAGCTGGCACTGCCTGGGCACTGCAGTGGAAGGCAGTAAGGACGATGGTGCTGGTCTGGGGAGAGGGTTTACATGCATTTCAGTTTGCCATGTTCCACCTCTGGCTACAGACACATTTTAGAGTGTATCTTGGGCAGATGTGAGCTTAGCAACCAAACTTGAAAGGTAATAGAGGATCCTGGGTAGAAATTTTCTCAACTTCCAAACTAATACAAGACACAGGAACAATACACATAGGAAGGCAACGCTGAGCACAGCTTCAAGACATGTCTAAACATACCATTAAACTTTAGTGCTGTTACCAAAAATATTCAAAGGCCACACTGACAACTGATGACTTATTCTAATTATAAAGTTAAAAGTTTACCCAGAGTATCCATACAGAATAGCATAATCCTTGGCTGTGCGCCCAACAATGTCCTCCTGGAAAACATCAGCCCCGAACTGAAGAAGAATTCTCACCAAATCAAGCTGCCCATCAGATGCAGCAATCATAAGTGGGGTTCTGAAAGATCCAAAATATCAGAGATCATTTTACACAGATATGGTGATTATTTTCATTCCTG
>NW_009953645.1:3375-4684 GCF_000747805.2 Chaetura pelagica | reverse complement strand
TGCTTACTCTCAGAAAAACTATTTCCCCCATTACTTTAAAATGAAGAAAAGAAAAAGCAATTTCCATTAAAAGCAACAACAAAACGCGAGAGGGAATCAAAACCAATTCAATGTTCAAAGCTTCCACATACTCAACAGTGAAGCACACCCTGTGCTGCTGGGCAGGAGACAGTTTTATAAATAAGGCCTTGCTGCTGAGCTCCTGCCAGAGCTCCTGCCAGACAGGGCCTCCTTGCAGTCCTCAATGTGGAAAGTACCATGAGATCTGACAGCAGCCAAGGGCAGAGCTGCTTCCCAAGGCACATGGAAATAGCTCTTCTGGGTGTGTCTCCCTGCCCGTTTTCAGAGCTCATCCCCAGGCCTCTCATCAGCCCAACCTCAAGAGTACTAAGGGGACCCACTTTGATAAACCTCTCACCTTTTATACAGATCTGGAGCATGCACATCAGCTCCTTTTAGAAGAAGAAGCACTGCTACATCCTTGTGATGTTCCCAGACAGCCAGCATCAGTGGGGTACAACCCTCCTGAAAGGACAGAGAAAGAAATCAAGTTAAAAATCAAAGAAAAAAACAACAACCTTCAATAAAAATATTAATACAACTTTCAGAAAGAAGTTCCTTAACAAATATAAACATTTACCCTATTCTCTGCATCAATATCAGCATGATGCTCGAGTAACAGCAACACGATATTTATATCATTAGACAGCACAGCCAGGTGAAGGGCGGTGTTGCCATCAGTGTCTTGCAGATTCGGGCTGGCCCCATGCTCCAGCAGAACAGCCACACACTCTTCCCGCTGGCTCTGCACTGCCTGGGAACAACACACACACAAAGGAAACTCTTCCACAGCTGACCTTGCACTGCCCCAGCTCACCCAGTTTCTGAGCACTGGGGAAGAAAAGCATCTGCAAAGAAGAGCTCACCTTTGCTGTTCCACCCTGATTACAATGGGCATGTTTCTGCACAAGCCTGTGCACAGAATCCTACCAGACATCCCGCCATTCCTGCACAGGCAATGAGCACCTCCCCAAGAGCAGGACATATTCCACGTACCTTCATCAGGGGTGATCTCCTCCAATTGTCATAGGGGTTCAGCTGGCAGTTCTGTCTCACTAGAAATCTAACTACATCCACGTGGCCGTTGGCACAGGCGAGATGCAGAGGTGTCCTGAAAGTGAAGCACAGGAGCTTCAGTGAGGCTACAGAAGGACCAAAGCTGTGTCCCCACCCAGCCCTGGGCACCTTGCCCAGACCCTGCTCCTGCCCAGGGCTGCTGCTGCTGCCATCCTGCACTCCTCCCCCCAGG
>NW_009953645.1:0-919 GCF_000747805.2 Chaetura pelagica | reverse complement strand
CTGCTCCTGCCCAGGGCTGCTGCTGCTGCCATCCTGCACTCATCCCCCCCAGGCCAGCAGAGACCTGCTGATGCCTCAGCAGCTGCACCACAGCCCTGCAGGGAGACCCAGGGCCAAGGGGCAGGGCAGGGGCAGCACTTCCCACCGCACCTGAGCCCCCCCAGCAGCTGCCAGCAATGGAAAGCTCTCCAGTTGCCCCTCCCAGCTGGCAGGGAAAGTCTTGCTTTCCAAGCAACCCCCAGGAACAGAAGCCCTAAGGGGGTGACTCCAGCTGCCCCCACCAGCTGCCGGGGGGCTGGTGGCCCCGGGCTAGTGCTGCCCCGGCTGGGCGGGCTCAGTGTCCCAGCACAGCCCTGGTGCTGCAGACAGGGCTGCCGGGGCCTCGTGGAGCTCGGCTCAGGCCCTGCTGCAGCCCCGCCTGCCAGCAGCAGCCCCGCTGCCCCCTCAGCCCCACAGCCCCTCACCGCTTCTCCTGGTCTGGGCTGTCGATGCCAATCACCCTCAGCGCCCAGCGCCAGCGCCTCAGCCAGGCCAGGTCGCCGCGGGCAGCCGCGCGGTGCAGCCTGCTCATGGCTGTGCTCTGCAGCTGGCGGGCACTGGTGGCACTGGCGGCACTGGCGGGGGCAGCGCAGGGCTGCCCAGCAGCGCGGCCAGAGGGCGAGCGCTGCCGCTGCTTCCTCAGGAGCCCCATCAGCCGGGGCTGGGGGCGGGAGAGCAGGAGGCCCCGGCGGGCTCTGCCGGGCCCGGGCCGAGGCCGAGGCCGAGGGAGGGAAAGGACCGAGCCCAGCGCCACGGAGAGCGGGGGCAGGCGAGGCCGAAGCCGAGCAGGAGCAGCAGGAGCAGCAGAAGCGCAGTCCAGGCAGCTCGCAGGGACGCACCGACCGACCCTCCCGCAACCGGAGCTGCTGCAGCCGCGGCC
>NW_009953644.1:65021-65789 GCF_000747805.2 Chaetura pelagica | reverse complement strand
TTGTCGGACCTGAGTCAAACGGTGACAGTTATCTGCCCTTGTTTTTTTTGGTCCTGCTCTGGCAAGGGTGTTGGATTTGATGATCTTCAGAGGTCCCTTCCAACCCCTCTGACCTTCCTCTGAGCTTACGTAGATATATGGAATGGAATACCTCTGGTCAATTTTGCTGTCTAATTCAGCCTCCTATGGGGGAGTGTCATAGTTCTCCCCATAGTGTCTGAGCCAGCAGGGTAAAGACGTGACTTTGGAGTCCCAGCAATTAAAAAAGCCTTCCAGTGCTTGTTATCAGTCCAAGCTGGAACGCTTTGCTGCTAGTTAAAAGAAATCTCACTGAAGGAAAAAAAAAATCAGCAAAAGGAAAATTGGCTTCATCCTGGCTCAAACCAGGACACAGTGTAGTGCTTTAACACACAATTATGGGCCTGGTGTGATTTGAAATAGCAGTAAATTAAGGGTGATTGACACTATTATAATTAATCACAAAATTTTATTATATTATTTTCTATCAATACTTAATAATCAGCAATTTGTTATCAAATACAGAGGTTCAACTAAAGATCTAACAAAGTTTCTAAATTAAATTGCGCACCCACACACAGATACAGAGGTTAACCTATGTTAAGATGTTAAATTTTGGTACCTAAAGCTCCTTGAACTGCACAAAGTTGCAATGAAATATACCACTGATTCACCCATGGGATCAAATTATAGTAAATTAATATAATTTGATCTATTCACTGCATATATGAGAAGTAGTGGACTACTTAC
>NW_009953644.1:58383-65003 GCF_000747805.2 Chaetura pelagica | reverse complement strand
GATCAGCTTCTTTTGTGAGTGTAAGAGTTATGCCCCTTACCACAAAAAAGTGTCTCCCATAAAACTATTTCAACATATAAGGGTGACTAAATGGACGCCACTCCTGCACGGTGCCTGGGGCACCAGGAACCATCAAGAACTTAGGCGCTGGCTTCTTGCGGAAGGGGTCTACCTACTTGCCTGTGGGTGGTCTCTTCTGCTCCGGGACTCAAGATTGGCTGAGCCAGGGCTGGCATGCAGATGGCATAATGCATTGCGGCACCTGAACCGGTGCCCTGTGTCACCCTAAGTGGGAGAGGAGTCACCGGACAGCCGGGGGAGGGGCTTCTGCCTCTGTTGAAAAGAGAGCGAATCACTGGTAGGCCATGGGCACGCTACTCTCTGCCAGGTCTTAGTGGGACCCGAGGGGCTAAATAAAGGCTGAAATCTTACTGTTCTTTTAAGAATAAAGAGCCGAGATCCTTGCCTGCTCCCCAAGAAGAGAGGAAGAGCCCAGCCGAGCCCAGAGCAGCACCGTGCTAGAGCCCAGCTGAGGAGAGCTAGGAGAAGTGCCGAACCAGAACCGGGAGCCGCTGCGCCGACGCGCCTGAGCCCCTAGCGCTGCCGTACCGCTTCTGCCCATGTGGTGTGTGTCTGCTGCCCTCCAGCCCAGGAGCCGTAACTACTGCTACCTTCAACGTGCCAGGAGTGTAAGAAACCCCATCCACAAATCTTCCCTGCTTTCCTATCTTTCTATAGAGTTCACTCCCCATCCCCATTCTCACATGCACAATGGCGACCCCAACGGGGGAGAACTGCGACAAGCTCTAAATCACCTCCCTTTATCATAACAATCCTCTTCCTATCGTATCAGTGGCTTGTATTATAGTTATATATTTGTACACCTCTGTTTTGTTTATAAACTATCAGCACATATAAACCCCTCACTCAGTGTCCTCATTCCCTTTTTGAGCAGGAGTGCGTACTACCCATTGGGGGGTTTCAACAGGTATCAAGTAAAACCTAAGGGGAAGAGTTAACCGCTCAACACCCCCCCTTGTTTTGTTTTGGTTTTGAACCCTTACAGTGAGACATGGGGTAGCAGCTTGGTAGAGAGCTCCAAAGGGCCTCCCTTTCAGGATCAATATTTATAGGGTCTCAAGATGATTGACTTTGGTCAATGTTTTGGCCACAATTTGAATTCAGTCTTCTTCAGCAACTTTCAGAGTGGGCTTGTGATCTGGGCAGCAGGGGTCTCAGGTATATTTCCCAGGCAAAAGGAGTTCCAGGTACAGTTTAGGGAGTGCCTAATTGCCCCAAATCACTGTATTTGCACTAGGACTAGAAGGTACCCAACTGTTTCAAGTTACTGCTCCAGTAGTCAAGGTCAAAAAGTGCCAGATTGTCTCAGCCTACTGCACTTGTTATTGAAACAAGAACAATGTTGGACCCACTGCCCTTGTAACTAATGCAAGGACAATGTTGGCTGGTGTTGATGTAGAAATGCAGCTCAGTGAGCAGGTGGTCTGCACCACCACAGAAGGTCACAACTATTTAAAGATGAGGCCACATGTCATGGTTTGACTCAGGATCAGCAATTGAACCAGAGACAACAGTGCTCTTGATCCCCTCCCTCAGGTAGAGAAGAAGTGAGAAAATGAAGGGGAGAGACTTTCTGGATTGAAAACTAAACTAGACAGCTTAAATTAAATACTATTGATAAAAGAAAATATGTAAATGTAAATATGCAAAATATGTAAAATTATATCTAAATATGTTACTCGCCAGGGTGCTTACAATGGTGAAAACAAGTACAGGATGGCTGGAAACATATCCTGTGCCTCATGCCACAGCCAAGAATACTATCCTGGGCCTTGAGAAGCAAATCTTGTGGAGACATGGTACTCCAGAGAGAATTGAGTCAGACAATGGGACTCATTTCAAAAACAGTCTTGTGACTGACTGGGCTAAAGGACATGGTATTGAGTGGATATACCATATCCCGTACTGTGCACAAGCCTCAGGGAAAGTTGAAAGGTACAATGGTTTGTTGAAAGCTACCCTTAAGGCAACGGGTGGTGGAACTTTCAAAAACTGGGACCAAAATTTGGCAAAGGCCACCTGCTTAGTTAACACCAGGGAATCCATCAATCGGGCCGGTCCTGCTCAATCAGGCCTTCTACATGCAGTAGATAGGGATAAAGTCCCTGTCGTATGTGAAAGGAACCTGCTGCGGGAAAGTGTTTGGATTTTTCCTGCTTCCAGTAAAGGCAAACCTGTCCAGGGTGTTGATTTTGCTCAGGGACCTGGATATACCTGGTGTGTGATGATGGAGGATGATGAAGTACAATATGTACCTCAAGGTACCCACACTTAATGTGACAGTTGTTAAAATATAGAGCATATGTGTAATATATATGATCTGGAATAAGGGGTGGAATGTCCTGGTTTGAGCCAGGATGAAGCCACTTTTTTTTTTACTGATTTTTTTTTCTTCAATAAGCTCTCTTTTAAGTAGCAGCAAGTTTTCCAACTAGTGGACTAATAATGCTGGAATGTTTATGTTACTGCTGAGACATCAAGGTCACTTTTGCCATTCAGCAAGACCTAGACAGGCTGGAAAGTTGGGTGGGAAGAAACTTGATGAAATTGAGCAAGGACAAGTGTAGAGTCTTGCACCTGGGGAAGAACAACCCCATGTACCAGTACAGGTTGGGGGCTGACCTGCTAGAGAGCAGTGTAGGAGAAAGGGACCTGGGGATCCTGGTGGAGGATGACCATGAGCCAGCAATGTGCCCTTGTAGCCAAGAAGGCCAATGGCATCCTGGGGTGTATTAGAAAGGGTGCGGTTAGTAGGTCAAGGGAGGTTCTCCTCCCCCTCTATTCTGCCTTGGTGAGGCCACATCTGGAATATTGTGCCCAGTTCTGGGCCCCTCAGTTCAAGAAGGACAGGAAACTGCTTGAAAGAGTCCAGCGCAGAGCCACAAAGATGATTAAGGGAGTGGAACATCTCCCTTATGTGGAAAGGCTGAGGGAGCTGGGTCTCTTTAGCTTGGAGAGGAGGAGACTGAGGGGCGACCTCATCAGTGTTTACAAATACGTTAAGGGCGACTGTCTGGAGGATGGAGCCAGGCTTTTTACAGTGATGTCCAGTGATAAGACAAGGGACAATGGGTTCCACGTAAACATCAGAAAAAACTTCTTTACTGTGAGAGAGACAGAGCACTGGAACAGGCTGCCCAGAGAGCTTGTGGAGTCTCCTTCGCTGGAGACATTAAAAATCTGCCTGGACATGTTCCTGTGTGACTTACTCTAGGTGATCCTGCTCTGTCAGAGGGGTTGGACTAGATGATCTTTCAACATCTCTTCTAACCCCTAAGATTCTGTGTGATTCTGTGACCAGAGGGTGACTGGGGAAACCAGGCTCCTAGAAGTCTGAACCAGGCTGAAGAGCAAGTTCCATCTTGCCCCAGGTCTCCCCATTGCTATCTTTTTTTTCCACCTGGCATTCATACACCAATATTGCTGTAACATTCTTCAAAGAAATCATGTTGTGACAGCCATCCTTCAGTGGCTGCAGGCAGCAAAATACAATGCAAAGAGCATTCATAATCTCCCATTGTCAGTGAAGTCTCTTGTTTCAAATCAACAAAGCCAAGGTTTTCCCTGCTCTTCAGCGCACAGTGTCGAGAGGAGCTCACGTTTCTGGGTAGAGCAGCTTTGTTGGGAGGTTGCGGATCTTCTGCTGCAGGTCCCACTTGTCACCTATCCTGCAAAGCCGTAAGGAACACCCTGCCACCACCTCCCGCTCTTAAGAGCACATGCACGGCTGTCAGCCACCCATATTTGGGTTAAATTCTAACGAGATCTTGAAAATATTGTAAATAAGGCCGCCTTTTTGTCAGTATTAAACTCCCCACTACTAGCAGTGGCTGTGCCCCCCTGTCCCTGCGGCGCGGCGAATGCTGCCCCCACTCCGTGTGCTGGAGCCGGCGGTCTGCCGGGCATCATGGCAGCGGCTGGGTACGGCATGGCTCAGCAGCGGCAAGACAGTGCGGGCGGGGGAGGAGCAGAGCGGGGCTTTCTCCACGCTATGACAGGGGGAAACCATGCGGGAATCCCGCCCACTAGCTGGGCAGGCGGCGAAGCACCGGAGCACAGTGCGGAGACAAGTGCCGGGCTCCGGGAACAGCGCTACCGCTGCTGGAGAAAAAGGAATGTCAGGATGGGGTGTGCTTGAACAAGAGAGGATGGAGGAATGGGGTGAGCTTGAGGAAGAGGTGGAGGGGTGGGGTGTGCTTGTGCTGGGCAAGGAGAGATGGAAGGGTTTGACTAGATGATCCCCTGTCATTCTGTGATTCCATGATTCTATGTGACTCTGTGGGATAGTGGACTGTGCTTGTGGGGGTAGTTCAGGAGAGATGGACGGGGTTATGCTTGCACTGAGGAAGAGGTGGAGGGGTGGGGAGTGCTTGGGGTGGGCAAGAAGATATGGATGGATCTGCTTGCTCTTAGGAGAAGCTTCTGGCACAGCACTGTGTTATTATTCAAGGTGATGGTGACCTTGTCCTCAAACAAGTCATAGAGAAACAAGCTGGTCCATATCATGTGCCTTTTGCAACTTAGAGCTTCCCTCCTGCTGCTGGATCCTCCTCATGGCAGTGCAGTGCCCACATGACGTTGCTGGCTGACATACACCAGAGTGTGCTTATAGAATCACAGAATGAAAGAATAGTTAAGGTGTCAGCTACTCCCCACAGCTTGGTATCATCAGGAAACTTGCTGAGGATACACACAATCCTACTGTCCATGTCTCCAACAAAGATGTTAAACAGCACTGGTCCCAATACTGACCCCTGAGGAACGCCACTTGTCGCTTGCTTCCACTTGGACACTGAACCATTGACCACAACTCTCTGGGTGTGGCCATCCAGTCAATTCCTTATCTGAGTGGTCCATCTGTCAAATCCATGTCTTGTCAGTTTGGAGACCAGGATGTCATGTGGGACAGTGTCGAATGCCTTGCACAAATCCAGGTAGATTATGTCAGTTGCTCTGGCCTTATCCACAATCTCTGTAGCCTTGTCATAGAAGGCCACCAAATTGGTCAGGCATGATTTGCCCTTAGTGAAGCCATGTTGGCTGTCACCAATCACCTCCTTATTTTCCATGTGCCTTAGCAGACTTTCCAGGAGGATCTGTTCCATGATCTTGCCAGGCACAGAGATGAGACTGACCAGTCTGTAGTTTCCCGGGTCTTCCTTTCCCCCCTTTTTAAAAATAGGGGCTACATTACCTTTTTTACAATTGGCGGGAACCTCACCAGACCACCATGACCTCTCAAATATGATGGACAGAGGCTTAGCAACTGCATCCGCCAGCTCCCTCAGGACCCGTGGATGGACCTCGTCAGGTCCTGTAGACTTGTGCACCTTCAGGTTCTTTAGATGGTCACGACCCTGTTCTTCTACAGTGGGGGATACTTGGTTCTCCCAGTCCCTGCTTTCACTTGCTGTGGCCTTTGTGATGGGGCTGAAGCACTTGCCAGAGAAGACTGATGCAAAGAAGTCATTGAGAACATCAGCCTTCTTAATATCCTGCATAGCTAGGTCTCCTGTTTCCTTCAGGAGAGGACCTACATTCTCCTTGGTTGTCCTTTTATCCCCAACATACCTATAGAAGCTTTTCTTATTGTTCTTTGCATCCCTGGCGAGATTTAATTCTGTCTGGGATTTGGCTCTCCTAACCTGTTCTCTATCTGCTTGGACAACCTCTCTGTAATCCTCCCAGGGTATGTACCCTAGCTTCCGCCCCCTGTATGCTTCCTTCTTCAGTTTGAGCTTTTCTAGGAGCTGCTTGCTCATCCACACCTGCCTCCTGAAGTTTTTACCTGACTTTCTCTTAGTTGGGATGCATTGCTCTTGGGCCTGGAGAAGGTGATCCTTAAATATCAGCCAGCTTTCATGGGCCCCTCTTCCCTCCAGGATGTTATCCCATGACACTCTCTTGAGCAGATCCCTGAAGAAGCTGAAATGTGCCCTCCTGAACTCAAGGGTAGTAAACTTACCGTGAGCCCTCCTTGCTGTCCTAAGGATCTTGAACTCCACCATTTGATGGTTACTACTGTGACTGCAACTGCTGCTGCAAGAGCGGGGGCCCCAGCATGTTGGACGTTTAGGTCAAAGCAACCTGGGAAAAGATAACACAGATCTTAGCCAGCCTTATCAGGGTGTCGTAAATAATGTGAGTGAAGCAACATAGCTGGAATGCTGCTGCGTGTGTGTGAATGTGCCGGCTTGGAAGACTGAGTTAGCAAGCATGAGCGTATCATGCAAAGGCTGCATTATCAAGTATTATGAAAACATCCTGCTGGCTGATTAGCTAGATCTGTTTCTGTATGCATATAAAAGAGGACTCACGGAATAATAAATGAGTCACTTTGCACTGCAAGACGGCTCGTGCCCTTTTTCTTTTCAGCTATCTCAAATGATGCCCCATGTGAGGCTTCTGCAAGAGGATCCAGAGATAGTCGCATAACCCAAGAGGAAATCACTTTGGCCACTCTGCTTACAAGCGTAGACGAATTTGCTCTCGGATAAGAGAGCTTGCAACCCCCATGGAATGGGTGAGTAGATGAGTAG
>NW_009953644.1:55281-58353 GCF_000747805.2 Chaetura pelagica | reverse complement strand
GAGCCAGCAACCACTGTGGAACAGGTGAGTTGCGAGGTTAAGGTAGCATGGGTCAAAATGCATCTCAGGAACATAAGTTATATTTACAAGTTTTGCAACATTTGATACATGCTTCATGGTTTAAACTCTCAGATGCACAGATTGTTCAATTATTAACTGGGTTCCAAGAACCCTGTACATGATTTCTGGAAAAGAAAAGGTTTGATAGTAATGTATGAAATAGAGTGGGAGAGGAATTACAAACAAAGAAAAATTTGCAAATGACTGTGTTATGTACCCTAGGTGATCCTGTTTTGTCGGGGGGTTGGACTAGATGATCTTTTGAGTTCCCTTCCAACCCCTATGATTCTGTGATTCTGTGATATTCAAACCAGGATGGGATAGGAAAGGGGATCTCCAATCAGCATAACCCGTTACTGTGACCCTGGCTACTGTGATAGCTTCAAGATTTATTATTGTATTATTTCTTCCATAGTAGCTGCTTAAGCATAGTAACTTATTCTTCATGTAATACTAGACCTTAGCTACTTGTACCACTTGCCTACTGCATGTGGTTTCTTGTGACTACTGAAGCAAAACACAATTACTCCCCCCCAATATGATTCCTATGAGAACAGTTTCTACTAAAGGCCTTGTCTTGATCAGGCCCAACCAGGCCCATTCAGGCCTGACCAGGTCCGACCACAACCCACCAAATAATCAAAATCTAGTCAAATCAGTAACACTGAGAGCCTCAAAGGAGCTGCTTTTTGGTAGGAAGGGACAAGTCTCCTTCAATTTCTATGCAAGGCCATTGCCACTGAAGCATTTCTTCTTGCAGTCCTTTGTGCCTAATGCACCTGCGGCAAATCTGCGGGGCAGCTGTAAGGGACTTTCCCTCTCCAAGGATACTTTAGGAGGCTTTAGGTTTTCTCTCCCATTTAGAACAAGCAGCAAAAGTCAAAGCCTACTCACTCTGTGTATGTTTCTGTATATGAAAAATAAAAACAAAAAAGAAATTAACTCCTTTCAGAGTAATCAGAGGCAAAGCTTTAAAATGAAACTACTTCACATCATGGGATGCTGTCAGTGCTCTCATACCAACTCTGTTGTCAGTCTAGTGATGAGCTGACATGAGACATGATTTCAGTCTGCCCCACTTCTCAACCAGCACAACCTGTGTAGGTATCCTTAGTATGGAGAGGTAGAGCATATAGTAGGTTTAACACTGCCATGACACAGCATGCAGATACTGAAATGGAAATCGGCCAGCCTCTCCCAGTGATGCTCTGGTGGCTGGAGACTGCCAGTACTCACCAGAGTACCCCAAAATGAGTATATCTTGTCAGTGTATGTGTGTGTGCATGTGTGGGGCAGGGGCACAGCCTGTTGCAGTCCGAACCCGGTTTTGGGTTGAAGATGCCTTATTTCAGGGCACAATCACCCTGTTTGTTAATCAGGATTTTCTGACACAAAATTATATATTCAGGATAGCCTTCTTAATTAATTTGGTGGGTCGGTCCCTGGCTTGGGGCCAGCTTGCTTCCACTGGTTATATAACCGATTGATAAGCTCCTCTCGGAAGCACGCACACACACACAGATTATGTGTTTAAAATACTGACATGTGGAATAATGACTTTACAACCAGTAAGGTTATAAAGAAGGTATGTTTATTCAGCACTGGGTGCACAGGGGATTGCTCCTCCACAAGCATACACGCCCTAGAGCTGTTGGCAAGCTCATTATATGCCACAAAGTCATACATATTTATCCATGCTGTTGCATATACATTAGGTGTCCGAGGATGGGGAGGCGCTATTACAATTAGTTCCAGGAAATCATTATCATAGTTGCCACCCTGGAGTCCTCCTTGCTGCGTCTGCGCAGTGTCTCCTGGGGGTCGCGGGCGGGGGTCTTTAGGATGAAGGCCGTATGTCTTCATCACTGTGCACTTTTCACCTCTCAGCATTCCTTTCTGGGGTCTGCACCACGTTCTTGCTTTCTCAGCAAGTTTCTGTGGGAACATTCTCTCACACAATACCTTCCCTCACAATCTAAGCCTTACCTATACATTCCAAGCCTTATCTATGCTAAGCAAAGCCATCCTGTTTACTCCTTATGTGTTAGTCCTTTTTACCAAGGGAGGCCATCTGGTTTTCCTCAGATCAGTTCCCCCCCCTTTTCTATATAATTAGTAAATTCTTTTACTTTACACTAATACATAGTTTCTTTGTCAAGCATCTTTTGAAAATATTTGTTAGATTCCAACTTTTGACGCAAGTGATGCTTTTTCCAATTACTTTAAGTATCTCCAGTGCTCTGAGAGCACCAGAGAAAACATTTTAACATCACACAGGTTAGAGTTCCTAAAATTAATAGCCCCATTAACACCATAAACAGTTGTCTCAGCCAAGCAAAGTTAGGAAGCCATGAAGTAAGTTTCTCCCATACCCCTGTAAATCCCCAAGAGGTGTTGTCCTCAGCCACCAGGTGTAATACGTGAGCCTTTTCCCAAATCTTTTGTATGTCTGTCTGGACCTGTCGCTTTTCATCAACATATGCACAGCAGGACTGGTTGATGACCGTGCATACCCCCCCTCTTTGGCCAACAACAGATCCAAGGCTATTCTATTCTGCATAACTATTTCTTGGAGGGTGGTAACTTCCTTCTATAATCTTAAAAGACCATCTGCTGTGAGGTTTAATGCATCCTCCATGGTGGCTGAAATATTTATTATAGCCTTTTTCAATTTGTTTACTCCTAACCAGGGAAGGAACCACTGGACAAAGCTATGAAAAGCCATTCCCCTTTCTAGTCGATTCATTGCTCTTTTTACTATTCTCCAAGGTGTACGTAAGATTCCCTATAACACTGAATGGTTAAATATATTCCCTTGTGGGGTGAGGTATCCTATTCCACATTCCCCTGTGTCCTGGTTTGAGCCAGGATAAAGCCAATTTTTCTTTTTACTGATTTTTTTTTCCTTCAGTAAGCTTTCTTGTAACTAGCAACAGTGTGTTCTGCTAGGCTGATAAGACAGAGGAATGTTTTTCTAACTACTGAGGCTTCAAGGCCGCACCTGCACTCTGC
>NW_009953644.1:50788-54551 GCF_000747805.2 Chaetura pelagica | reverse complement strand
CTCCCTCCCTGGCTCTAGGCCTTGTGCTGATTTGTAAAAGAGCCAAAGGCAGGGATTGTGGCCAAGGCAAGCTTGCTTCCTGCCCCAATTTTACAATCTGTTGTTTGATCAAGTGATTCATTTTCTCTACTTGGCCACTCGATTGAGGCCAGTAGGGAGTATGGAGTTGCCAGTCAATCCCTAGTTGTAAGCTCGCTTGTTGAACTTTTTTTGATATAAAGTGTGGTCCCCTATCTGAGGACATTGCTGAGGGTACACCAAACCTTGGAATGATTTCTTGTAACAAGACTTTGTTAACCTCCCAAGCTTTTGCCGTCCTGCAAGGGAATGCTTCTGGCCATCCTGAAAAAGTGTCAGTTAATACCAACAAATACCGGTACCCCCCTTTTCTTGGGAGTTCCGAGAAATCAATTTGCCATTGTTGTCCAGGCAGGTTACCTCTGCCTATCTGACCCATTTCCAGTTTTGGACCACCTTTGGGGGTAGTCTGAAGGCAAAGATATTTTCCCAATCAAATATTTGTACAGTGCTTCTGCTCCCCAATGACCTTTTCTATGTTCCTCTTGAACCACTGTCCATATCATATGAGAGGTTATTACTATTCTATGATTTAGAATAGCCCACCCCTCCTCACTATATTTCCCTTCCTCTGCTGTGGAGTAACTGCCCATCCATCCTGGTTATATTCCCCATCTAAATCCCCTATAAGTTTAAGGTCTTCCTTATTATAGTGAGGTTTTCCCCTCAGTATGACCTTACCATCTGGAATTAGCGCTCCCTCGGTTACCTGTTCCACTCACGCCACTCGTTTTGCCTCTCTGTCTGCAAACTCATTGCCTTTTTCTATGGCCGACCGTACTTTCTGGTGTGCCTTTACATGCACGATAGCCACTTTATCTGGTAATTGCACGGCTTCCAGAAATTTCAAAATTTCTGTGGCATGCTTAATGGTTTTTCCCTGAGAGTTCAAGAGTCCTCTCTCCTTCCAAATGGCTCTGTGAGCATGCACCACTCCAAATGCATATTTAGAATCAGTCCATATGTTGACTCTCAGTTCTTTAGCTTTCTTTAGCTTTTCTTTAGCTTTGCCTTTGTCAAGGCAATTATTTCTGCTTTCTGAGCTGAGGTTGAAGCAGGTAGCAGTCCAGAGTCCAGGACTCTGCTCCTGACTCTCATCACTCTCTGCCTTCTCCAGCAGCAGCTCAGTGATTCCTTAGAACTGTCCCAGCGCAGGGGAGTGCTGTGGGAGTTGCTGGGGATGGGGGGAGGTGAGAGGCTTTTGCTCATATCTGAATATATCTGTATATAATTGTATATATTTTCTTGTATGATTCATTAGTGTTTTAATTAAAGCTGTGTAGTTTAGTTTTCAATCCAGCCAAGTCTCTCTCTTTTTCTCTCTCTCCTTCCTTATCTGGGTGGGAGGGGGAGGGGATCGAGAGCATTGTTTTCGGACCTGAGTCAAACTGTGACACTTCTCAATGATAATTAGTGATGGAACAAGAGGGAATAGCTTCAAGCTGCAACAGAGTAGGTTTAGACTGGACATTAGGAAAAATTTTTTCACAGAAAGAGTGGTCAGACACTGGAATAGGCTGCCCAGGGAGGTGGTTGAGTCACCATCCCTGGATGTGTTTAAGGGTCGTTTGGATGTGGTGTTGGTGGATATGGTTTAGAGGAGAACTTTGTAGAGTACGGATGATGGTTGGACTCAGTGATCCCAAGGGTCTTTTCCAACCTGAACAGTTCTATGATTCTATGATTCTGACTGAAAAATGAAATTGGCTTAATTCTTGGTTTCCGGACTTGGGTAGTTGGCTTAGAAGAATTGCAGGATAAATAGTAATTATTATATTATTATACAAAGTGCTTTTAGATGTTTTAGCCAAGCCCTATTCTCAAAGAAAACTTCTCCCAGTCTTAATAAGGAGAAAATACATTGGAACCTGCTAAAATATTACTGGGAAAATGCATCCAAGAAGGAAAATACATGTAAGACTGAAATGATTAAAAGTTTGTATATATCTAAGTCATAAAGGGGGGAACTGATGTCAGTTATTAATTGAAATAAATAAAATATTGGTGGAAAATCACATAAAAGAGGACAAAAGAGACACATAGAATAAAAATAGAGGTTACGTAACAGTGAAACAGCAAGAATTGGCAAAAACCACATCCCAATAAGAGAAAAACGTCCCAAATAGTCAACAGCCTGGCCTTGAGACAGGCCTGCAAGAATGTTGAAAGAAATGGAATGCAGTACTCCCCACAAGTTATCTTGGTTACAGCCTTGAGTCCTTGGTAGAAAACACTGAGTAATTGTATTCATTTATTAACATATCATTAATATATTGATGACCTATTATCATACTAGAATATTCACCCATAGGCTAGAAGGACTCCTACTAACAACTAGCCCCTTACTTTTTTAACATGTGTAGAGAAATTTTTGAGCATTGCCACTTTAAATGGAAGCGAGGAATTAGTTGATCAGTCATGTGTGCGAGTGATAGAATAATGTTAGAGATAAAGTTCTTTATCACATTTTTGGGTATAAAAGTAGTACTTGAGTTTCGGGAAACTGAGCTTGCTTTGTGGAATACCACTCTGCTCCCTTTTCTGTGCAGAACTGGATATGAAAGCAAATATCTTGACTCTGTGTACAGTTTGGCTTCTTGCACACTGGGCGACGGACCCCACTTTCAGGATAACAGTGTGGGAAACTGTTCTTCTTCTTCCCCACATAAGTCTAAACAAAATGCCTTTTAAGTCAGCAAAGGCCTTCTGTTGATTATACCCAGCTAACGGACCAAAACCAAGCCTGCTGCTCAAGGACAAAAGAAACCAAAACAACAGATGTGGTACAAGGCAGGGATGTTGTGGGGAACGGTCCATCTTCTTTCCCCCCACATAAGACTAAACAAAAAATGCCTTACAAGCCAGCAAAGCAAGAGTGATGCCTTTTCACTGATTCACTCAAGGACAGAATGAGCAGGCCTCTTGCCCTACCAGATAAGTGCATGGCAAAGAAGCAGCACAAGGGTTATAATAACTGGCAGAAAAATAAACAATAGATTAAAAACTGCTCCTAACAGAATATGTACCTGGCCCATGGTGATTTCCTAATTCAGACAGTGGTACTTTCTGGAACGATGGTCTCTGATCCATAAAAAGAGAGTAGGATCTGCTTTGCTCGGCTCTGCTCGCGCTCTCTGTCTGCTCGGGACAGACCCCGCTGCAGCACCTGAACCTGCCTGAACGCCACTCCCGCTGCCCGGAGAAACGGAGAAGGGGGGAGAAGGGGCGCCGCCTGTGCCCGCTCCGTGGGGATCGTGCCCGCTCCCGGGGACCCTTCCTGCCCAGCCTGGACCGAACCGGACCGGAGAAGGAGCCTGCCCAATCTGCGTCTGCCACAAAGCCACAGGACCATAGCCTTGTGTCCTGGTTTGAGCCAGGATGAAGCCAATTTTTCTTTTTACTGATTTTTTTTCTTCAGTAAGCTTTCTTGTAACTAGCAACAGTGTGTTCTGCTAGGCTGATAAGACAGTGGAATGTTTTTCTAACTACTGAGGCTTCAAGGCCGCACCTGCACTCTGCCGGCTCAGACACTATGGGGAGATCTGTGACCCCCCCGTAGGAGGCTGAGTTAGATGGACAGCAAAATTGGCCAAAGATATTCCATTCCATATATCTACGTAAGCTCAGAGGAAGGTCAGAGATCACAGAAGACAACTTCCTCCCTTCTTCTTCTCCCCTTCTCTTC
>NW_009953644.1:37300-48771 GCF_000747805.2 Chaetura pelagica | reverse complement strand
CCAAATTGGGGGGGGGGTAGTCATGAAAGCATCCTGACAGTTGGTAGGCCCCTGGCATTGGCTCGCGACACACAGCCAGTTCCTTATCCACCAAGTGGTCCATCCATCAAGTCCATGCCTCTCCATTTTAGAGACAAGGATGTCATGCAGGTCAGTGTCAAATGCTTTGCAGAAGCCCAGGTAGATGACATCAGTTTCTCTTCCCTTATCCACAAGCTTTATAACCCCATCATAGAAAGCCATCAAATTTGTCAGGCACGATTTGCCCTTAGTGAAGCCATGTTGGCTGTCACCAGTCACCTTTGCATTTTCTATGTGCTTTAGCATAGTTTCCAGGAGGATCTGCTCCATGATCTTAATGGACACAGAGGTAAGACTGACATCCTTCAGTGAACTCTCTTTTAAGCAGCACACTTGTTTAAATTAACAGCAAGTTTTCCAGCTACTGGACTGATAACACTTGAATGTTTATAGTTACTGCTGAGAGACCAAGGCCACTTTGCTCTACTTGTTGGATCTGCTGCTTTGGACACTAAAGGAGTAGCAACAGGACTAGAGAGATTACAAAACTGGCCAAACAGATTATTCCGTCCCATATATCCTTCACACTCAGTATAAATTCAAGGATCACAGAAGGTTTTTTCATTGAAGTCACTGAGGCAAAGGGCTTTGGAGTGGAGGATCATGCCGGGGGACCCTTCATAAGAGGCAAAAAAGGCAGCAAAAGCTCAAGGAAGGAGAGGGTGCCCCAGCTCCCTCTGCTCTGGAAGTCATCACCCTCCCAGAAGAAAATCTAACTACGGTTTTCACTCAGTCCGTAGCCACGGTCAAAAGAAATGTGGCGACCCAGATGTAAGGGTTCAAAAACAAAACAAAAGGGGTTTGAGCAGTTAACTCCCCCCTATTTTTTGCTTTACTTGATACCTGTCAAAACCCCCCCACAGGTAATACACACTCTCGCTCAAAAAGGGAATGAGGACATTGAGTGAGGGGTTTCTTTCTGTTGTTACTTTATAAACAGAGTAGGGGTGTACAAATGTAAATATAATGCAAGCCACAGATAGGGTGCAAAAGATAGGAGGAAGATGATTATGATAAAGGGAGGTGATTTAGAGTGCCTTGCAGTTCCCCCCTGTCCTGGTTTGAGGACCAGGAAAAATAAATTGTCACCATTTGACTCAGGTTCGACAACAATGCCCTTGACCCCCTCCCCCTCACACCCAGGTAGGGAAGGAGAGAGAGAAAAAGAGAGAGACTTGGCTGGATTGAAAACTGAACTGCACAGCTTTAATTAAACACTAATGATATAAGAAAATATATGCAATTATATAAAAATATGTTCAGATATGTGCAAAAACCTCTTGCCTCCCCCCACCCCCAGCAACTCCCACAGCACTCTCCTGAGTTGGAACAGTCCCGAGAAATTCTGGAGCTGCTGCCGAAGAGAGAGAGCAAAGTGATGAGGGTCAGGAGAGCTTGAGCCTAGGGGTCGATGGTGATGGATGGACGGAGTCCTCCCCAGACGCTGGCCATGGACGGAAGAGAAGGGAGGAAGTTGTTTTCTGTGATCTCTGACCTTCCTCTGAGCTTACATAGATATATGGAATGGAATATCTCTGGCCAATTTTGCTGTCTGTCTAATTCATCCTCCTAAAGGGGGGGGTCATAGATCTCCTGGTAGTGCCTGAGCCGGCAGAGTAAAAATGTGACCTTGAAGACCCTGCAGTTACAAAAACATTCCATTGTTATCAGTCTTAGTTGGAACACTCTGGTACTGGTTAAAAGACTGCTTACTGAAGGAAAAAAAATCTGTAGAAGGAAAATTGGCTTCATCCTGGCTCAAACCAGGACACCCCCTGTTGGGGTCACCATTGTGTGTGAGAATGGGCCACCCACTATTCCCAGGGCGTGAAAGCAGGAAAGATTTGCGGATGGCGTTCTTACACTCCCAGCACATTGAATGTGGTAGCAGTGATGGCTTTTGAGTGACTTCCAGCTGCTGGTAATTGGCGTTTAGTAGCTGGATGGCCTGGAGGGCAGCAGACACGCACCACATAGGCAGCAGCAGCACGGCAGCACTTGTGGCTTCGGTGGCTGTGGTGCGTGGCGGTGCTCAGGCAGCTTGGCTGTGGCTCACTCAGTGCTCGCCAGCTCCAGATTGGCACTTTCCAGCTTGGCTCTGGTCAGCTCTCAGGCTCTGGCTCAGCTGGCAGCACAACTCCGGCAGCTGCAGGCAGAGGTGCAGCACAGCCCTGGCTCAGGCAGCTCTTCCTTTCTTCTTTGGGAGCAGGCAAGGATCTCAGCTCTGTGCTCTTAAAAGAGTCATAGGATTTCAGCCTTCAGCCCCCTTGGGTTTAGGGTGACACAGTGCACTGTTCTGTTACTGAATTTACTATATTTTGATTATTTAGAAGGCCTGGGCCTGGTTGGGCCTAATCAAGATAAGGCTTTTAAAAGAAACTGTACACATAGGAATCATATTGGGAGGGGGTGGGAGATTTTGTTTTACTTCAGTAGGTACAGAAACCACATGTACTGGACAAGTGGCACGTACAAGTATCTAGGGTTTAGAATTACATGAAGAATAATATATCGTGCTTAAGCAACTACCATGGAAGGAATAATACAGTAATAAATCTTGAAGCTATCACACAGTGGCCAAGGTCACAGTAACCAGTTATGCTGCTTGAACACCCCCTCTCCCCATCCCATCCTTGTTTTAATATCAGGAATAATAATCAGTAGGATGACTATAGATGACCAATGATTTTTGTTAGAAATGAATATGTATGAAGTTATGTAACTCAAAGGGGCCAATCAATGCAAAGGTTAAGCTTAATGAGTAATTAAGAGTGAGCATTATATGCATTTTTATGTTAAATATTTTAGACAATAAAAATTTAATATATAAAAACCTGTTGATTGTAATGTAACTTAGGATACACTAGGAGGAGTTTTCCCCTGTATCCTCCATGCATCAATAAAGAAGTGTCTGCTTATCTGCATCACATTAGTGTTGATAAGTTATTTTCGCCCAATTTGGTGACAGTTCCAGGTGCCACAATGCATTATGCCATCTGCATGCCAACCCTGGCCCAGCCAATCTTGAGTCCCAGAATAGAACGGTCGCCTGCAGGCAGGCCCCCCTCCCCAAGAAGCCCACACCTCAGCTCTCAACTGGTTTCTGGTGCCACAGACACCAATTGTGCCTTAGCATCCATTTAGTCTCCCTTATTTGGTGAAATAGTTTCATGGGAGGCATATATTTTCTGTGGTAAGGGGCATAACCCTTACACACAGACTGACCTAACTCAGAAACACGCAGCCGTCCAGGTGTCAGGCTGCGTGAAATGTTTGAGACTGTCACTCTTACCAGAGGACAGCAGAGACAACACCTGTGTGCACTTTGGCCAGGTAAATTATCTGCTCAGGCTGGTGGTGGAGCTTAAGAAGGAAGTGAAAAGATTAAGAACTATCTGGGAATATGAAAAGGAAGTGGAGCCTCACCCTACCACCCTTAGGGAAAAGGCAGTTCCACAAGAAGTAAAGGATCCCCTGCCCTCTTGTCACCAAGCAGAAGAAGGAGAACTAAGAGATAATAGGGGGAGAATGTAAGCAGGTCCCTGCTTGGGGCAGCAGGCGAGTCCCCTCGAGGCCTCCCCCACTTTCCCAGATGTCTGTAGGGAATAGATAAGGGGCTCTGGAAATAGAGGACTAGGGAAATAAGGATGTTGATTGTCCTGGTTTGAGCCAGGATTAAGCCAATTTTCTTTTTTTGAATTGGTTTAATTGCCAGACCTGAGTTAAACCGTGACATTGATAAAGCCCCATCCAGGGATTTGCCAAAGCAGTCAGCTCCATGCATTAGGACTGCTTCTGTTAAGAGCAAGAGGAGGGTAATTCTTATAGGAGATTCCCTTCTTAAGGGAACAAAGGGTCGAATATGCCAGCTGGAACCTTTCCACAAGGAAGTCTGCTGCCTCCCTGGAGCCTGGGTTAGGGATATAACCAGGAAACTTCCTGGTCTGGTACAGCCCTCCAATTACTACCCACTACTGGTCATGCAGTTGGGCAGCGATGAGATTGCCAAGGGAAGTCCCAAGGAAATAAAAAGGGACTTCAGGACATTGGGTGACCCAGATGGGATCTCGCTGTGAGAGACCGGAGGAGTCGGGGACCTGATCAGTTCCAGTCGGCACCGAGGAAATTCTCGGGGATACCCATCGATCCCCGATCCACAAGGCTCTTTGCTCTGGAATTGGTAAGAACGCCTGATCTCGTCTGATCTCAGAAGCTAAGCAGGGTCGGGCCCGGTTAGTACTTGGATGGGAGACCGCCTGGGAATACCGGGTGTTGAGTTGATCAAGTATGGGTTTGGTGATCAGGTAGTGAGGTGGATCAAGAACTGGTTGAAAGGAATGAGTCAGAGAGTTGTAGTCAATGGGGCAGAATCTGGTTGGAGGTCTGTGACTAGTGGAGTCCCTCAGGGGTCGGTACTGGGACCGGTGTTGTTCAACATCTTCATCAACAACCTGGATGAGGGTATAGAATGTACCCTCAGCAAGTTTCCTGATGACACTAAGCTGGGAGGAGTGGCTGACACACTGGAGGGCTGTGCTGCCATTCAGAGAGACTTGGACAGGCTGGAGAGTTGGGCAGGGAGAAACATGATGAAATTCAACAAGGGCAAGTGTAGAGTTTTGCATTGGGGGATGCACAACCCCATGTCCCAGTACAGGTTGGGGGCTGACCTGCTGGAGAGTAGTGTAGGTGAAAGAGACCTGGGGGTCCTGGTAGACAGGAGGATGACCATGAGCCAGCAATGTGCCCTTGTGGCCAAGAAGGCCAATGGCATCCTGGGGTGCATTAGAAAGGGTGTGGTTAGTAGGTCAAGAGAGGTTCTCCTCCCCCTCTATTCTGCATTGGTGAGGCCACATCTGGAGTATTGTGTCCAGTTCTGGGCCCCTCAGTTCAAAAAGGACAGGGAACTGCTCGAAAGAGTCCAGCGCAGAGCTACGAAGATGATGAAGGGAGTGGAACATCTCCCTTATGAGGAAAGGCTGAGGGAGCTGGGTCTCTTTAGCTTGGAGAAAAGGAGACTGAGGGGTGACCTCATCAATGTTTACAAATATGTAAGGGGTGAGTGTCAGGGAGATGGAGTTAGGCTTTTCTCAGTGATGACCAGTGATAGGACAAGGGGTAATGGGTGTAAATTGGAGCATAGTCAGGGGGGTTGGACTAGATGATCTTTTGAGGTCCCTTCCAACCCCTAGGGTTCTATGATTCTATGATTTGGTTAGGGAAGGGGGTTCGAGTCCCCCAGTCTGTATTTGGAGGGGTTAGAGTCCCCTGGTCTGCCTGTCAGACGCAGCGAAAGCCGTGCAGCATTGGACTAAGAGGGTACCCATTTGGAAACCTAGGCGTCTGCCCATAAGACATAAGCAAAAGTTATTGCAGGGTTGGACAATTTGTGGTAGTAGAAATTTAAGTGCACATAAGTTTTTGTCGATGTCTATATATATGTTTGTAACCGGTTATATCTTTTGTTGGTATCATCGCACATGTGTGTGTGATTGAGACATACAAATAAGTACGAAGCAAGTGTGGAGTTCAGATCCAAGGTTCTGTTTATCCTGTGAGGGGTACAGCCAGAGAAGAATGAAGCAAAAGACTGAGTGATTTGTGTGAGCTTTAACACAGTTATAGTGACTTCCAAGTTAACACATTTGTTTAAGAGTAAAAGTGTTGGTAATTTAGTTTCTGATGAAAAGATACCAAAAACCTCCCTATTAGGGTGTTTGTTAACTCATTGGGGAGAATTACAAGATTATTTGCAAAAAGGCCAAATGATAGAGAATTGTAATCATTGGTGGCCCCTGTATGTTTTAGAAGATCAGGAAAAATGGCCCACAAATGGAACTTTGAGTTATAACACTATATTACAACTAATGTTGTTTTGCAGAAGGGAGGGGAAATGGAATGAGGTGCCATATGTAGACTCATTCTTTTATCTGAGGCAATGAACCGATTGGCAGAAAGAATGTAAATTGATTAGCAGAGACAATCTAGTAATGGCTTTAACTTCTGAAAACAAAAAAACAAAGAGGTGTTGCTCTGCGCACGATATTGGAAAGAGGTGTATCAAACGTATGGTGCCAAAAGATGAAATAGGACCAGAATTATATATAGCTCCTTCACAAAGAGGATGGGAACACCATAGACAGGGACAGTGGTGTGAAAAGGATAATGAATTAGTAGAAATGGTGGAGCCAAAAAGTAGTGGAATGAGATATGAGGAAGAAGGACCTTTGGAGGTTGTGGTACATAGCCCTGTATCTTGGAGAACTAGGCAGCAAACCCCTTTGAGACAAGGAGTTCGTCCAGAGGGACCTGTGTATGTGAAAGTAGCTTTTTCAATTGTGGATTTGGTGGCTTGGAAGCAGGCTGCAGGGCCTTATAGGGAAAATCCTGAGGTTAGCAGGATACTAGACACCATTATTAGAACACAGGTTCCAGACTGGAATGATATGCAAGTGATAATGGATTATTTGATGGATGGGACAGAGAAGCAAATGGTACTGAGGGCTGCTAAGGCACAGGCAGAAACAGCTGTGCTGAATGGGACAGCAAGGGGGTCTTTAGAGCAGAATTTTCCTTCTAGAGATCTGGAGTGTGATCCAAATCATGTGGAGCATAGGCAGAGATTGAATCACTATAGGAACTGGGTTGTATATGGAGTGAAACATGTGATACCTAAGGCTGTAAATTGGTCAAAGCTGTATGAAGTGAGACAGGATAAGAATGAATCTCCTTCTGTGTTTCTTGAAAGATTAAAGGAAGCAGCCAGAAAATACACTAATCTGGAAGAGGATACAGACACAGCACAAGTGCATCTGGCCTTAATCTTTATTGGACAATCTGCACCAGACATAATGAAAAAGCTTCAGATACTGGAAAGAGAAGATTTAAAAAATCTGAATAAGATGTTAGAGGTGGCATGGAAAGTATATAATAACCTAGAAAAAGAAGAAAGGAGAACTAGGGAGAACAGGTTGCTGGCAGTGGTAACAGGAACACCTGTGAGAGGTAGAGGGTGCAGGGGAAGAAGGGGAACGATAGGGAGAGGTGGAAACTAGAACTTTAATACCCCCTTGGGAATAAATCAATGTGCTTACCGTAAAGGAGAAGGACATTGGAGGTGAGAGTGCCCAAAATTGCAGGGAGGTCAGCAAGAGGCAGCAAGTTTGATGATGTTAGATGAATGAAGGGAACCAGAGGGGAACCCAGCTGAACCTCTGGTTGTAATTAAGCTGGGAGAAAAAGAGGTTAATTTTTTTGTGGACACCGGAGCAACATTGTCAGTTTTGAATACTTGTAAAGGGAAATTGGGCACCAAAACAGCAAATATAATTGGGGATACGGGTGTTGGGGCCCTGGCTATGCTGAAAGATTGCGAGAAACTTTAGATGAAAACATCAGGCAGCTGGAGGAACAGGGAAGGTCGTTCTCGTGGGAACTAGTGAGGCTTTGGTATGTGTAGTAATCAGGTAGTAAGGTAAACAGGACAGGGAGTCAGATAAAGGGCTTAAAGTAGTGACCAATCAAAAGGGGAATGGGGATGCGTGAACAATGTATATTAACCAATTAAGAGCTTTGTTTTGCCGCGTGGACAGCGTGCACACTGTCCTGAGACTATATAATCTGCACGCAGCTGAATAAACTTGGACTACATCATATTGGTGTGCAGTATTCATTCCCGGCTCGCCACAGGATATGGACCACGGCATACGGGGAAGGAGGAAAACCCCTGGATTTAACCTTCAACCCCTGGATTTAAAATTTGGAAACAAAATAGTTGCACAAGAATTCTTGTATGTACCAGAATGCCTGATACCCTTATTAGGGAGAGATTTGTTATCTAAATTAAATGCACAAATTGTTTTTGAAAGTGGAGAGCTCCTCTTAAAAATACCTGAATCAAAGACAGGAGAAATTTTGATGATACAAGAAAAAATAAAAGAAGAAGAAATTCCAAGAGAGGTGGATTTGGCAGTAATCCCTACGGTATGGGAAACTGATAAACCTGGCAAATCTAAATTAGCACAACCTGTCAAAATAGAATTGAAAGAGGGCTCAAAGCCAGTGAGGATTAAACAATATCCAAAGAAACCAGAAGCTAGGAAGGGAATTAAGAAATTAATTGATAAGTTCATAGAATATAAAATTCTCAAAGAGTTTGAACCCAAGTACAATACCCCAATCTTACTGGTGAGAAAACCTTCAGGTGAGTATAGCTTGGTACAGGATCTGAGAGCTATAAATCAGATAGTTAATGACATACACCCTGTAGTGGCAAATCCGTATAATTTGTTAACAGTTTTGAGGGAGGAACATCAGTGGTTTACAGTGCTTGATTTAAAAGATGTTTTCTTTTGCTTACCCCTGGATGAGGAAAGCAGAAAACTGTTTATTTTTGAATCTGAGAATCCTCAAACAGGATGAAAGATGCAGCTAACATGGACAAGGCTACCTCAAGGATTCAAATATAGCCTGACAATTTTTAGAAAGCAACTGGCCAAATAACTTGAAATATGGAAACAAGATGATTCAAGAATGAAACTGAGACATCTGCTTCTACAGTATGTGGGTGACATACTGATTGCTACAGAAGAGAGATCTGCCTGCATAAAGGTAACAATAGAACTTCTAAATTTTCTTGGACTAAACGGGTACAAGGTATCCAGAAACAAAATCCAAATAGCAAAACAGAGTGTAATATATCTGGGCTTTGGAATTTGAAAAGGACAATGGCAATTTGGAACAGACCGTAAGGAAGCCATTTGTGGCATCCTGGAACCCAAAAATGTTCATGAACTGAGGGCGTTCCTGGGAATGGCTGGGTGGTGTCATCTGTGGATAATAAATTACAGGCTAAAAGCCAAGCCACTGTATGAAGCCCAAAAGAACTCTCCTTTTGTATGGGGTCCAGAACAGCAACAGGCCTTTAAAGACCTGAAACAAGCATTAATGTCTGCACCTGCCCTGGGACTTCCAGATTTAGCCAAAGATTTCCACTTGTTTGTTCATGAAAGACAGCATCTAGCATTGGGAGTGCTGACCCAAAGAATGGGAAGCTGGAAGAGACCAGTCGGATATTTCTCCAAACAACTGGATACCATAAGTAAGGGATGGCCTACTTGTCTCTGAGCAGTTGCTGCTACAGTGATGCTTATCCAAGAAGCCCAAAAACTGGCTTCGGGAAGAACAATAACAGTGTATGTCCCACACATGGTAATAACTGTTTTAGAACAAAAGGGGGGGACATCATCGGTTATCCCCTAGCAGAATGATGAAATACCAGGTGGTATTGACTGAACAAGATGATGTGATTTTGAAAACAACTAACCTGGTGAATCCTGCAGTTTTTCTAAGTTCTTCACAGGAAGAAGGACAACTGGAACATGACTGCCTCACCACCATTGAACATGTGTATTCCAGTCAGGAGGATTTGAAGTACACGCTGTTAGAAGACCCTGACTGGGAGCTGTACACAGATCATAGAATCATAGAATAAAGAGCAGAGAGTTATGGGGGTCAGGAGATCTCGAGCCTTAATGTCGACGGTGATGGATGGACAGAGTCCTCCCTGGACGCCGGCCATGGACGGAAGAGAAGGGGAGAAGAAAAAGAAGGAAGGAAGTTGTCTTCTGTGATCTCTGACCTTCCTTTGAGCTTACATAGATATATGGAATGGAATATCTTTGGCCAATTTTGCTGTCTGTCTAACTTAGCCTCCTACGGGGGGGTCACAGATCTCCCCATAGTGTCTGAGCCGGCAGAGTGCAGGTGCAGCCTTGAAGCCTCAGTAGTTAGAAAAACATTCCCCTGTCTTATCAGCCTAGCAGAACACGCTGTTGCTAGTTACAAGAAAGCTTATTGAAGGAAAAAAAAATCAGTAAAAAGAAAAATTGGCTTCATCCTGGCTCAAACCAGGACAGTAAGGGATGGCCTACTTGTCTCCAAGCAGTTGCTGCTACAGTGATGCTTATTCAAGAAGGCCGAAGACTAACTTTGGGAAGAACAATAACAGTGTATGTCCCACACATGGTAATAACTGCTTTAGAACAAAAGGAGGGACATTGGTTATTCCCTAGCAGAATGATGAAATACCAGGTGGTATTGACTGAACAAGATGATGTGATTTTGAAAACAACTAATCTGGTGAATCCTGCAGTTTTTCTTCTTCACAGGCAGGAAGAAGGACAACTGGAACATGACTGCCTCACCACCATTGAACACATGTATTCCAGTCAGGAGGATTTGAAGTACACGCTGTTAGAAGACCTTGACTGGGAGCTGTACACAGATGGCAGCAGTTTTGTGGAACATGGAGTTTGATACACTGGATATGTGGTACCAACTGCAAACTCAGTCAAAGAGGCAAAAGCATTGCCTGGCACCACATCAGCCCAGAAGGCAGACCTTGTTGCCTTAACGAGGGCCCTTGAATTAAGTGAAAGAAGGAAGATGAATATTTGGACTGATTCAAAATATGCCTTTGGGGTAGTACATGTCCATGGGATCCTGTGGAAAAAAAGAGGATTATTATTCTCCCAAGGATCAAATATTAAACATCAAAACGAAATGTTGCAATTATTGCAAACCATTCAAAAGCCTACCTAGGTGGCAAGCATGCACTGTAAAGCACATCAGGTGGGAAATACAAAAGAGGTTGGATGGAATAATTTAGCAGGTAGAGCTGCCAGGAAGGCAGCAAGAGAAAAGTCTTTGCAAATGGCTTTGATTCCAACCAAAACAATAACTCTTCTGAAGGAAGAATCTAAATATTCAGAGGAAGATGATAAGTTAGGAAAATTATTGGATGCAAAAAAAAATTCAGCTGGATAGTGGGTCACAACTAATGGACATGTGTCCTGGTTTGAGCCAGGATTAAGCCAATTTTTCTTTTTACTGATTATTTTTTTTTCCTTCAGTAAGCTTTCTTGTAACTAGCAACAGTGTGTTCTGCTAGGCGGATAAGACAGTGGAATGTTTTTCTAAAGACTGAGGCTTCAAGGCCGCACCTGCACTCTGCCGGCTCAGACACTATGGGGAGATCAGTGACCCCTCCGTAGGAGGCTGTTAGACAGACAGCAAAATTGGCCAAAGACATTCCATTCCATATATCTACGTAAGCTCAAAGGAAGGTCAGAGATCACAGAAGACAACTTCCTTCCTGCTTCTTCTTCCCTTCTCTTCCGTCCATGGCCGGCGTCCGGGGAGGACTCTGTCCATCCATCACTGTCGACCCTTAGGCTCGAGATCTCCTGACCCCCATAACTCTCTGCTCTTTTCCAGCAGCAGCTCCGGGATTCCTCGGGACTCTTCCCAGTTCAGGGAAGTGCTGTGGGAGTTGCTGGGGTGGGGGGAGGCGAGAGGCTTTTGCCCATACCTGAATATATCTGTATATA
>NW_009953644.1:27633-30805 GCF_000747805.2 Chaetura pelagica | reverse complement strand
GATGGAGCACTCATGGTGGAGAATCCCCAGTGCTGCCCAGCGCTGCAATAATGAATGCCTGCTCAATAACAGCTTGTTTGTTGTTATTGGGTCTTGATCTCGGAATCCTTACCCAGCCGCACCAGCCTCCCACTTTGGTGAGGAGTGTTAGAAAGCAAGGGGGTTTGGAAGCTGCAAAATTTTTGTATCTCTTATGACTCCAACACACTTGCTCATCCTTACGAAACAAGGTAACTAGGCCTATAAAACAGGGGGCTGCAATGGTTGGCTTTGGGAGCCTCACTGACACCAACTCTCCCCCGTTGGCTGGCCCAACACTGGATCCAGGACTGGTGATTTTCTATTATCTATCTCTCTAAACTTTTCTTCTCCTACCTCTCTCTCTCTCGTCGTTCCTATCATCATTAAGTAATGCGAGGCCTAACTGATTTCTTTCTCTCTTTGTGTATTGCACTCTTGTGATCTAATTGTCAGCCTAAGATAATAATTGAAGTATCCGTATTCCTTTTATACCTTTAAGTAAACCTAATATTCAAATACAGACCTTGGGTGTCAATTTGCCTTAATCTGATCAAGGGGTATTGGACGGTTGAGCATTTTAATCACTCTCCCTGGAAGGGCCAGGTCTGAGACAAAGGTTGGATCCAGCCGCACCTAGGCTTCTCTCTGAGAAGGAGTTTAGAAAGCAAGGGGGTCCGATCTGAATCTCCCTGGGTTTCCCTACTCGGGTCATGACAAAAGCTTAACTGCACTTTGGAACACTGTGGTGTGGAACGGACCCCTGTCCTTAGAAAATCCAGCACATCATTTTCAACCTGGAGACTATGTCTATGTGAGGACATGGACCTCTGAACCTTTACAGGAACATGGGAAAGGACCCTTTCAGGTGCAGCTAACTACCTTTACAGCTATCAGTATTGCAGAATCAGAGGTGTGGATCCACTACATGAGAGCAAAGAAGGCACCCCCTTCATGGAATATCATCAATAGAGATCCAGATACTTAAATCTTAAACCTTAAAAAGACTTAAAAAACTTTTAAACCATGTATAAATTTGCATACCAGTTTGGGATTGTTGTTATAGGTCTTATTTTGGTTTGGAGACTAATGCTAGTGGGAGCCTGGTTTGAGACAACAATTGAGAAACAAAATGAAACAGAATTATGAGGATAAGTTACATCTGAGGGCAAGGAACAAAAGGCAGGTAGAAACGGATCAGCTGATACACCTCCCAAGCAAAGCACCAGAAGAAAATTTGATGGTTGGTTTGATTAAAGAATTTGTCAACTTGCAGAACTTAACACAGATTACTGCTTGTTTACCAGTGCCAAGAGCAGTTGGTGAATCTGCTCCGTGGGGAATTTTAACAATGAATTTGACCAACTTAGAGCACAAAAATGAAACCACCCACTGAAAACAAGATCCCCATGTTGAATTGAGAGAAAAAATAGAAAATATTTGGAAAAGATGGAAATACCCAGGGAATAGAGCTGATTGCCAAAAGTTACCAAGTTCTTATTTTGAATCAATAAGAGATCTATCAGCTCAGATGCATTTTTCTTTGTAGTGGACCAACCTGTGATGAAAGCAATAGAGAATATTGTTCTTACACTGAGCCAATTAAGATAAATGTTAGCCAAAAAATGAACTTTAATGTCAGGAAACCAATCAGAATAACCAACAGACAGAGGAGCAGTGGGATTCTATATGGTCCATGACTATATTCTCTCAATTTCAGTATATGGCTAGAGCCTCCTGGTCCTTTACATGGGATGGGACAGTTTTTGCAGTGTTTCCATTGGTAAATGATAAAGGAAGTACGCTGTGAGAAGAGGAAAAAGTAGAGTCTTGGTTGAAATGTGAAAAGGTATATAACGGCAGTACTGTAAACTTATCAATCCAAAATATTTCCCCTTTGGCTGCAGTTTTAAAATATGGATGTTTATGTTGAGGACTTAAGAATAGTCTAAATTTAACTGCAACATATATACCCAGGAGAGGAACAATATTTAGCTGTAGAAAAAATACAATTCAGAGCCCAGGACATTTAGTTTGGGCGATGAGTGATGGAACCTGGACAACACATTGACCTCTGGATGGAAAAGTAAAAGAGATCACCTTAGGTATGCCAACTCTGTGCCAAATTTGGAAAAAATCTCCCTTTAAGGGATCCCTAGAAAATCTGAAAATAAGGCGAGTAAAGAGATCAGAAACAGATGAACCATCAACAGGAGTAAAAATTGGCTGGGATCTAGAATTCCTCTTAAATCTCATAGCATCATATAGAAATAGGGAATGGCATTCCCTATCGACTGACTGGACAGGTGGAAAAACTGGTGAATGTCACCAAGAAGGGATTCAGAGAATTAAATTTGCAGTTACAAGCAACCTCAAGAATGACCTTACAAAACAGAATGGCATTAGATTTACTCTTACTAAAGGAGCATGGGGTTTGTGGATACCTAAGGGGCCGGGTAGACCATTGCTGTATACACATTCCAAATGTAACACGGGATATGGAACATGATTTGGAATTACTAGAGAAGATTGGAGAGTATACTCAGAAAATCTGAGAAGATATATCAGAGGACTGGGTAGATAAGATTTTTAGTGGATTAGGATGGAATCTGAGTTCATGGATAAAATAATTAATTGGCACATTATTTGTTTTATTACTAGCTTACTTAATGATAATGTTGATTTATGCTTGTTTGAAAAGGCAAATTAACAGCAAAACTGCATTTAATCAAATGATCATAAGTGCAGTGTCAAGACAAGATAAAAGAGAAATGGTAACAAGGATTCCACCAGCATATATTGAAGCAAAATTGTATTATTTTTTTGGTGAAAGTATTGAAATAATTTTCAAAGCTTTCAAAAGGAGAAATGTTACTGAATTGACTAAATGTTGAGCATTTAAAAGGCCTGACCAAGTGTGAAGGACCAGGTATTTCCTTACACGAACATGAAATGTCCTTTGAGTTAGCAGATAAAACTGACTTAAAATGGCGTCTCCACGTGGCGCTGAACCCCCTCTGTGTGTGTAGGGGGGAGGAGCCGCGGCCGGAAGCAGGGGCGGGACTAGGTCCCGTCTGATTGGCTGAAAAGCCCGGAAATACAAAACCGGCCAATGGGGAGCGCAGAAAACCCCATAAAAGAGGCAGCGCGGCAC
>NW_009953644.1:26397-27092 GCF_000747805.2 Chaetura pelagica | reverse complement strand
TTGGAAATATTAGTAAGCACTGAGCAAGTTATTCACTCGAAAAAGTCAGGGCATAAGCCCCTGTCTCCTCTGTGTGAGGCGATACCCACGTGTGGATCTCTCAGCAAATCCTGATAAGTTAATACACTCCAAAAAGGAGATATAATAGGTCACGGATCGTGACACCAAGACAAGGCTTTTAGGAGAAACTGTACACATAGGAATCATATTGGGAGGGGGTGGGAGATTTTGTTTTACTTCAGTAGGCACAGAAACCACATGTACTGGACAAGTGGCATGTACAAGTATCTAGGGTCTAGAATTACATGAAGGATAAGATATCGTGCTTAAGCAGCTACCATGGAAGGAATAATACAGTAATGAAGCTATCACATGGTGGCCAAGGTCACAGTAACTAGTTATGCTACTCAAATATCCCCTTTCCCAGTCCCAACCTGGTTTTAATATCAGGGACTAAAAAGAAACAGGATGACCAATGATTTTTGTTTAAAATGAATATGTATGAAGTTAGGTAACTTGAAGGGGCCAATTGTTGCAGGCCGGTACCGGGGGGCTACCGGCTGTCAGGATGTTTCCGCGACTTCCCCCCCCAATGTGGAGAGGTTTGTGAATAAGACCGAGGGTCACATGTGGCGTTTGCCACTCACAGAGGAACGGCCACTGTGGGACTGTATCTCAGAGGGTAGATTAGAGTA
>NW_009953644.1:24309-25733 GCF_000747805.2 Chaetura pelagica | reverse complement strand
GGTGACCAGGCAGGTTCAGGTACTGCAGCAGGGTCTTGTCCCGGGCAAGCAGAGAGCAGCGGCCTGCAGATCTTGCCCTCTTTTTTAGATCAGAGATCACTGTTCGAGAAAGTACCACTGTTCAAATTAGCCAATTAGCACTGGCCAGGTACATACTCTGTTAGAGGCAGTTTTTAACGTATTGTCTATTTTTCTGCCAGTTATCGTAACCCTTATGCTGTTTTTTTGCTGTGGACTTATCTGGTAGAGCAAGGGGCCTTGGCTGAATCAGCAAAAAGGCGCCGCTCTTGCTTTGCTGACTTGAAAGGCATTTTGTTTAGTCTTATGTGGGGGAAGAGAAGATGGACTGTTCCCCACACCAATAAATGCAAAAGTTAAACTTAATGAATAATTAAGAATGTCCATTATATGCATTTCTGTGTTAAATATTTTAGACAATAGAAATTGAAAATATAAAAACCTGTTGATTGTAATGCAACTAGGAGGAGTTAATCCCCATATCCTCTGCACATCAATAAAGAAGTGTCTGCTTATCTACACCACATCAGTGTCAATAAGTTATTTTTTTGATATTTGGTGACATGATCATCTACAAGAGACTGCGAAACACTTTTCTCTTTTCACTGATGGCTCCTGATGGCTTGTAGGGAACCACTGAAAGTGGAAAGCTGCCATGTGGAGTCCTACATGACTAGTTGGAAAAGAAGCTGAAGAAGGTGAATTGAGTCAACTTGCAGTGTCACAGTCTGACTCAGGATCGACAACAATGCCTCAATCCCCCCCTCCTCCCACCCAGGTAGGGAAGGAGAGAGAGGAAAAGAGAGAGACTTGGCTGGATTGAAAACTAAACTACACAGCTTTAATTAAACGCTAATGATAAAAAAAAAAAAAGTATATACAAATGTTTTCAGGAATGTGCAAAAGCCTCTTGCCTCCCCCAACCCCCAGCAAGTCCCACGGCACTCTCCTTACCTGCGAACAGTCCCGAACAGTCCCATAGCACTGCCGGAGAAAGTATAGAATTATGAGGGTCAGAAGGATGCACAGCCTAGAGGTCGATGGTGATGGATGGACAGAGTCCGCCCCGGATGCCGGCCATGGACAGAAAAGAAGGGAAGAAGAAGCAGGAAGGAAGTTGTCCTCCATGATCTCTGACCTTCCTCTGAGCTTAGGCAGATATATGGAATGGAACATATCTGGCCAGTTTTGCTGTCTGTCTAATTCAGCCTCCCCTACAGGGGGGTCATAGATCTCCCCGTAGTGTCTGAGCCAGCAGAGTAAAGATGCGACCTTGAAGACCCAGCAGTTAGAAAAACATTCCACTGTCTTATCAGCTTTAGTCAGAAAAGACTGTTGCTAGTTAAGAGAGCTTACTGAAGGAAAAAAAATCAGTGTCGCGAGCCGGTACCGGAGGGCTCCCGGGC
>NW_009953644.1:20580-23997 GCF_000747805.2 Chaetura pelagica | reverse complement strand
CTGCGGGGGAGCCTGCGTCCCAGTAACCGGGGCGACCCCTTCCTGCTGCTGGCAGGGCTCTGGTCTCGTGGCTTTGTGGTAGATGCAGGCTGGGCAGGCTTCTCCGGTCCGGTTCGTTCGGTCAAGGCTGGGCAGGCAGGGTCCCTGGGAGCGGGCACAGGCGGCGCCCCCCCCTCTCCGCTTCTCCTCAAGCAGGTTCAGGTACTGCAGCGGGGTCTTGTCCCAGGCAGGCAGGAAACAGAGCAGATTCTGCTCTCTTTTTATGGACCAGAGACCACTGTTCGAGAAAGTACTGTCGGAATTAGCCAATCACCATGGGCCAGGTACATATTCTGTTAGGAGCAGTTTTTAATCTATTGTTTATATTTCTGCCAGCTATCGCAACCCTTGTGCTGCTTCTTTCCTCTGCACTTATCTGGTAGGGCAAGAGGCCTGTTCATTCTGTCCTTGAGTGAATCAGTGAAAAGGCGTCACTCTCGCTTTGCTGACTTGAAAGGCATTCTTTGTTTAGTCTTATGTGGGGGGGAAGAAGATGGACCGTTCCCCACAATCAGTAAAAGGAAAATTGACTTCATCCTGGCTCAAACCTTGACCTTTCTCAAAAACTTCTTCTGGCCTGTCACCTCACACAATGATGCCATCGATGTATTGCAGGTGTTCTGGAGCTCCACCCTTCTCCAGTGCAGCGTGGATCAGTCCATGGCAAATGGTTGAGCTGTGTTTCCACCCCCGGGGCAGTCCATTCCAGGTGTACTGGACTCCTCTGCAGCTGAAAGCAAACTGCGCCCTGCACTGTGGTGCTACAAGAACAGAGAAAAAGGCATGAGCATTGTCAATAGTGGCACACCACCTGGCTGCTTTTGACTCCAGCATGTCCGGCACAGCAGCACTGAGTGGTGGTGTCACCTCATTCAGGCCACGATAATCCACTGTCAGCCTCCACTCGCCATCAGGCTTCCACACTGTCCAAATAGGACTGTTGAAGGGTGAGTGAGTCCTGCTGATCACTCTGTTGATGCCATATTGTTGTCTATGCACTGTTGAAGTGGCATTTGGCACCTGTTGGTCTTCCACCTTCAGCAACCCCACTAGAGAAGGGTCATCTGAAAGGCCAGACAAAGTACGCAGCTGTTCAGTGTCCTCAGTCTCTACAGCTGCTATACCAAAGGCCCACCGGTACCCTTTCGGGTCACAGAAGTATCCTCTCCTGAGATAGTCTATGCCAAGGATGCATGGAGCATCTGGGCCAGTCACTACATTGTGCATTTGCAACTGTTTATCAGTGAGGCTCACATCGGCCTCCACAACAGTCAGTTGTTGAGAACCTCCTGTCACTCCAGAAATAGTGTCAGATTCTGTCCCTTTATGATTCGATGGCATTAGTGTGCACTGTGCACCAGTGCCCACCAAAGCTTTATACCTTTGTGGTTCTAATGTGCCAGGCCACCAAATCCACACAGTGCAGTAAACTCCGTTGTCCCTGTCCTCCTAGCCGGAGTCAGGGCACCTCTAATGTTGAGCATTTGAGGTTTAAGCATCATCCTGGGTGATGACTGGTGCAGCTTTCTTCTTGTAAGAACCATCTCCTGCCTTTGTTCTACCTAGCAGCTCTTGGATGCATATCTGGAGAATATCAGTGCGTTTCTTGTCCCAGGCTCTCATATCTTTAAAATAATTTTTCAAGAGAGTCCACAGGTGGTGTCTAAGTGTGTCCTGTCTCTCTTGCTGCTGTCTCATAGCAGGATATCTCTTCTTAATGGCTGCAACACTCTCTTGCTGCTGTCTCATAGCAGGACGTCTCCTCTTAATGGCTGCAACACAGGACCAGTTGTCTCTAGGGAGATAATGGGGTTTACCTTTCCATCTATTCAGCATCTTATTCCTTCTTTCAGTCATTTTTTCAATGGCTGAGGTGTGGGACTGATGGGGATCAGAGATCATGTCTCTGTACAGTTGTGCTTTCAAAGCCAATTCACACATGCGTGAAAAATCCGGAAAGTCTCTCTCTCCTTATTCTTCCCTACCCAGGTTGGAGGGGGAGGAGATCGAGAGCATTATCATCTCTGGTGTAATTGCCAATCATAATCAAACCATGATAGCAAGTCCCATTTGAATTGTAGAAATTTGGACACTCCTTGGACCTTTTCTGCAACCAAGGCAGGTCTGTTATCAGAAGATAGTCCCTTGGGAATCCTAAACCTTTGAATTACCTCTTTCAACAAAATTTAATAACTTCCCTGGTCCAATTGGTGCAGCAAGGAAAAGCCTCTGGCCATCCTGAAAAGGTGTCTGCAGTGGAGCCTGGGACTGACACACTATGATGGTCACCAGTATCAGCCTTTATTATTAGGTTACATCACATTCTTGTGCTTTTTTCTCCTGTCCACGCGCCTTACGCTTCCTTCCCATTGGTTAACAGCTTCTGTTCATGCATTCTTTCTTACTTTGTGATAGGTTACAAATTTCTTACATTTTCTTACAAGAATGTCAACACACATCCGTATCTCTCTCATACCTTCTTTTTCCACAAACATGTTTTTCTGTAACTGCCAAGGGCACAGCTGTAGTTTGTCGAGATCAAGGCTGCCTGGGGCCCATAGCTGATGCCCACAAGTGTCTACCCAAAAAAGAAAATATTGTATTGATTACATTTTAGTAACTCAGAAAAATCTATTTGTTAGTATTCCTCTGGAGTGATTCCTCTTTTTATGTTTCCTGCTAGGGGTTTTCTTTTTACCTTGGGGTTGTTTGTACAATAGATGTTGCGTCTTTTCACTATGATGTCTGCTTTAGTCTGCATTTTTGGCCTAATGGCAGATCTTTTAATGTTGTTCACCAATGCATCAGCACCCATGTGCGTTTCCTTATGTTATCTCTTAAGAAGGGTTTCTATAATTTTGGAGATGGTAAGAACCTGTTGGTTTGGGGTAACCCACCAGCCCTTTTAATCCTTTGAGTATTTTCATGTTGCTGCCAATTAGTTCTCCTTTTCTGTATATTAGGGTGGTTGTATATTTAATTCTATTGTAGGCATCACCAGTGAATAAGTTCAGATCTACATTACTCAGTGGTTCATCTTTTAAATCAGGTCTACTGGCATAGATCTGTTTGTTAGTAGTCAAACAGGCATCTTGTAAAAGTTCCTCTTCTGCAATTGGCAGCAATCAGTATGTCATCAACATACTGCAACAGTGTGATGTGTTGGTTTTTACTTTGCCACTGTTCCAGTTCCTTTGCTAGTACATTACAAACAAGGTAAGGCAGTTCTTGAATCCTTGTGGAAGCACCATCCAACACAGCTGCACTTTCCTCCCTCTTGTCAGATTTTCACATTGTCATGGTTTGACTCAGGATAAGCAATTGAATCAGCAACAATAATGCTCTTAATCCCTTCCCCCTCCAAACCAGGTAGGGAAA
>NW_009953644.1:12140-20524 GCF_000747805.2 Chaetura pelagica | reverse complement strand
TTTCTGGATTGCGAACTAAACTAGACAGCTTTAATTAAATACTAATGATAAAATAAAATATTAACAAATATATACAAATGTGTTCAGGAATGTGCAAAACCCTATTGCCTCCCCCCACCCCCAGCAACTCCCACAGTGCTCTCCTGGGCTGTGAGCAGTTCCAAAATGTCCCAAACCACTGCCAGAGACAGCAGCACAGGAAACAGGAGCTGAGGATAGAGTTATGAGGGTCTGGAATGCACGAGCCTAGGGATCAACGGCGATAGATAGACTGAGTCCTCCCCGGATGCCAGCCACAAATGGAAGAAAAGGGAAGAAGAAGCAGGAAGGGGCTTGACTTCCGTGATCCCTGACCTTACACCGTGAGCCATGTAGATAGATTGAATGGAATATTTTGGTTAAATTTGCTGTCTGTCTAGTCCACTCCTCCCTACAGGAGGGTTGCTGATACAACTCTTCTGCTCCTTTAGCATCTGAGGCCCCAGATTCAACAAGTAGAGCATTGTCCTTGACGTCTCAGCAGTAACATAAACATTCCAGCATTATCAGTTCACTAGCTGGAAAACTTGCTGCTAGTTAAAAGAGAACTCACTTAAGAAAAAAAAAAAAAAGCAGTAAAGAGAAAATCGGCTTCCTCCTGGCTCAAACCAGGACACACATTCAAATGCAAAAATGGTTCAGCTTGCCGCGTACACGAGGATGCAGAAGAAAGTGATCTTCAAATCCAAATAAACATTTATCTTAGGTATAGATGTAAGCAATGTGTACAGGTTGGGAACAACAGGATGCACATCCACAGTTATCGGATTGATTTATCTTAGATTCTAAACCAACCTATAAAGCAGTTTTTCCTCATATTTAAATGGAACTTCCTATGTTCCAACTCCAATCCCCCTATCATCTTCATCACCTTCCTCTAGACTCTGTCCAGTAGCTCCCTGTCTCTCTTGAACTGTGGAGCCCAGAACTGGATGCAGTATTTCAGCTGTGGCCTCACCAGGGCAGAGTAGAGGGGGAGAATGACCTCCCTTGACCTACTGGCCACACTCTTCTTTATGCAACCAAGGATTCCATTGGCCTTCTTGGCAGCAAGGGCACACTGCTGGCTCATGGATAGTTTACTGTCTATCAGGACTCCAAGATCTTTCTCCTCTGAACTGCTTTCCAGCAGATCCACCCCTAACCTCTATTGGTGCTTGGGGTTCTTTCTTTCAGCTGCAGGACCCCACACTTGCTCTTATTAAACCTCATGAGGTTCTTCTCTGCCCAACCCTGTAGCCTGTCCAGGTCACGCTGAATGGCAGCACAGGCCTCTGGAGTGTCACCAGCCCTCCCAGTTTGGTATCATCAGCAAACTTGCTGAGGATACTCTGTCCCCTTGTCTAGATCACCAACTCTTCCTGAGTTCCCTAACAAGGATGTTATGGGAGACAGTATCAAAAGCCTTGCTGATGTCAAGGTAGATAACATCCACTGCTCTCCCCTCATCCAGCCAGCCAGTAATGACGTCATAGAAGGCAATCAGGTTGGTCAAACATGATTTTCCTTGGGTGAATCCATACTGACTTCTCCCAATGACATTCTTCTCTTTCAGATGCTTTGTGATGATGTCCAGAATGATTTTTTTCTAACACCTTACCAGGGACAGAGGTGAGACTAACCGGCCTGTAGTTCCCTGGGTCTTCCTTCTTGCCTTTCTTGCCCTTCTTGAAGACTGGAGTGACATTAGCCCTCCTCCAGTCCTCAGGCACCTCTCCTGTTCTCCATGACCTCTCAAAGATGATGAAGAGTGGCCTAGCAATAACATCTGCCAGCTCTCTCAGCACTCGCAGGTGTCCAGTTTGGCTAAGTGGCCTCTAGCCTGGTCTTCTTCTATCGAGGGTAAGTCTTCCTTTCTCCAGACCTTATCTCTTATCTCTGGGGTCTGGGATTTAAGAGGGCTGGCTTTTGCAGTGAAGACTGAAGCAAAGAAGGCATTCAATAACTCTGCCTTCCCTGTGTCATTAGTCACAAGGGCACCTGCCTCATTTGTCAGTGGGCCTACATTTCCCCTATTCTTCCTTTTTTTATTGATGTGCCGGAATAAACTTTTCTTGCCATTGATGCTTCTCACCAGCTTTAGTTCCAGGTGGGCCTTAGCTTTCCTCGTTGCACCCCTGCATTCTCTTACAACATTCCTGTATTCCTCCCAAGTGGCCAGACCTGTTTTCCACATTCTGTAAATTTCCTTCTTTCCTTTATTTTTTTTCTGGAAGACCCCTCCTCATCCATGCACGTCTCCTATCTCCTGTGCTTGATTTCTTTCTTATTGGGATGCACTGGTTTTGGGCTTGGAGCAAGTGGTGTTTGAAAGTTACCCAGCTTTCATGGACATCCATACCTTCCAGAAGCTTGACCCGTGATATTCCAGCTAGTAGATCTTTGAGGAGGTTAAATGTTGCATTCCTGAAGTCCAGGGTTGTAGCCTTGCTCATTTCTCTCCTACTTCCACCCAAAATAGTAAATTCCACCATTTCGTGGTCAAGTCACTACAGCAAAGTTTGCCCCCAACCTTCACATCCCCAACAAGACCCTCTTTGCTTGTTGGTACCAGGTCTAGCATTGCACTGCCCCTCATAGGTTCCTCAACCACCTGCATCAGAAAGTTGTCATCAACACTGTGCAGGAACCTTCTGGACTATGCATGTCTGGCTGTGTTGCCTTTCCAGCAAATATCTGGGTGATTGAAATCCCCCATGAGAACCAAGGCCTGTGATTGTGAAGCTACTTTCAGCTGCCTATCTTTCCTGAATAGTACATAGCTGTTCGTGACAGTGCTCCAATCATCTAAGCTATCCCACCATGTCTCAGTGATTGCAGTGAAATCATAGCCATGTGACCACTCACAGATCTCTCATTCTTCCTGTTTATTCCCCATGCTGCGTGCATTAGTGTATAAGCATTTCAAAGAGGGAAAAATACTAGCATTTCTGTGGTATTTTTTCTAATTCCCAAGCTAAAGCCCAATGTGACAATATAGGGCTATGTTTGAATCCTTGGGGTAACTGGGTAAAAGTGTATCATAAGTGAAAGCAAATCTCTCTTGATCCTCAGGTTGCAATGTAACTATGAAAAACATATATTTTACATCCAGAACCACCATTCAAGGATGAGCTGCTTGCTCTGTAATGAAAACAACATCCATGATAGATAGGATGGTGGTGTGTAAGGGTCCAGTATTTTCATTCAGTGTGTAATCATTTACCATCAAACTCCAGGTGCCGTTATGTTTACAGACAGGCCACATGGGGAATTTATACAGGAAATTAGTTTTCTGAATAATACCCTATCATTCTGAATCCTGAATAAGCATAGTTACATCTAGTGAGACTTCAGGGCTAATATGATATTGTCATACATGAGTCAAGGCACTTTGGGTAGTTTAGGTGTGGCTTGTAATAAAAAGGCAGTAGATCCCCTCAGTTGATACTTTATCTATAGAGTCTGCAGAGTTTTGGATCTGAGGGTTTGGCAGGCAAGGGCCTAACAGAGTACTAATGGTCCAATTTTAAATATATTTATGGGCCCTATTGACACTAGGGGCATTAACATTCTTCCATTTGGCAGGGTTAACTTTATCCTAGCTACTGAGAGCCATTGTCTTTTGCGGGAGGGAATCATGGACACACAGGAATCAATATGATTAGGCGAATACCAATTTATTTTGCGCACCATCAACCTTTATATAGTCTCTTCCCGTGTCTACGTGTCCAGAACTACACTTGTCATTGGTCAATTGTCCCAAAGCTTGCCACGATCTAAACAGTGATTGATTCCTAGCCTTAAGCACACACATGCGCAGTCAGGACTCTCTGCCCCACTTCCTTCTTTGGCACATCCAGTTGTTTACTTTGCTGCTCACTTTATCAGCTGGTTCCCATGAGAAGGTCCTTGGTCAGGGAGGCCCAGGTGTTTTTGGTAAAGGCTGGATTGCTCACGTCCATTGCTTGCTAAAAAACCCTCTACAAATTCCCCTTTTTCTTTTGAGCAATCCAGGCCCAATTCAAGGCCTTGTTGATCACAGAAAATACATGATACAATTATCAATACTACAACAATAACAATCAGTATTACCATTCCCTTTTATACTAATTCCAACGACCACCCAGTTATCCCGGTTACCCCCAGTGCCCACAGCCAGTCCAAGGTCGGATATAGTGGAGAATCCATGACAGTAATCTTCTTCATCTTCCATTGCCAAGTCTGCAACTACTTATGAACAAAAATTGAATGATTAGGTAAGTTCACACAACACACTCTGTTAGAATCTTCACAACTAAGGTTCTGTGCTAGCAATAAAATCAATAGCAGCGTGATTCTGTAAAACAACATTCATATTAGTTACTAAGGCACTCGATATTTCAAAAATCTCATTGGCCCTTTGCTACAAAGCATGTTAGTTTATGCAATTCTATCAAAGCTTTTGCAGTTGCAAGCTGAAGCAAAACACTTCTTAACATTCCACAAATTTACTGTATCAACACAATCCGATGTTATGTGTTGCAACCCCTGTTTTACCTGTGATGGTGGATATAATTTAATACCGTTTGTGCTAGGGGTTAATGGTGTGAAAAGCATAAGAGGCTCCCTGCAATATTATTCTGATGCAGAGCCCTCTACAGATGAGTCTGGGACGTGGCCCCTTCCATGGTTTTACCCATCTTGCGGGAACCCACTGGAGGCCTTCTCCTGTAAGTAAGCACAAATATCCTCTACCAGTTAGTTTAACTTCAGCTGTACCGTCCCAAAGCCCTATATTCAAATTCTTATACTGTACCAAAGTCTTTTGTTGCTCAGATATTTCAGTTTTTAAGGCAGCACTATGAATTACCATAGGCGGATCTCGCCTCTCTCCTGTAAGACGTAGGTAGTTTAACACATACGCTGCCTTAGCTAACCTTTCAGCAGGGGTACTAGGCTCTCCCCCTTTTTGTTTTATAAGCAAATTCTTCAGTGTTGGGTGAGCCCGCTCAACCATTGCTTGACCTGTCGGTGAATGTGGGATGCCCGTAACATGCCGGATACCCCAAGTAAGACAAAACTGTTGAAACCTGCAAGAAACATAAGCAGATCCGTTATCTGTTTTGATCGTTATCGGAACTCCCAATGCAGCAAAGCTGGCATATAGATGTTTTTCAACGTGCTTTGTGGTCTCCCCAGTTTGGGCTGTTGCCCATACAACCATAGAGAATGTATCGATAACAACACGCAAGTATTTTAGATGACCAAATTCTGAGATATGTGTCACATCCATTTGCCATATCTGTAAAGGACGCAATCCCTTCGGATTGACCCCAATTCCAATGCCAAAATGTATTTTTTTACAAGCTGGACAGGATTTTACTATCCCTTGAGCATCTGTTAAGGACAACTGAAACTGTCGTGCCAGCATTTTTGCTGATTGACGAAAAAATGCATGAGAATTTCTTGCCTGTTCAAATATATTTACAGAAGGTCCAATCCATGCAGGGGCTACTAAATGATCAGCCTTATTGTTACCAATAGCTAGCCCTTTGTCCATTAAATGGCTACGAATATGCGTGATAAAGTACGTCTGATGTCCGTTGTTCAGGTCCCAGGCTCCGTTTGTCATTGGCCTGTATTGAAGTACCTAGTAACTGAATTAGAGGTTTTAAGTCATCATTTGTGATTCCACATATTTTCCTGACCCACTGAATGTCGCCAACCAGTTTCTGGACATCATTGAGTGTCTTAACATCTGATTGAATGTCAACCTTTTGTGGTTTGATGCTACTACCTGTTATAATCCAACCCAAATACTTCCATGGTGATTGCTGCTGGATTTCTTCTGGGACTATCTGCAACCCTCTTTGCTTCAATTCAGTTGTTAAAATTTGTAAGATGGTTTCCTTCTGTAATTTGTCTCCTGCAATTAATATATCATCCATATAATGATAAATTATTAATTGTGGGTATCTATTGCGCACTGGCTCCGAGGCCCAGCCGACAAACACCTGGCACATGGTAGGAGAATTTTACATACCTTGTGGCAATACAACCCAATGATATCTTTGTGCTGGTTCGGCTTTATTGACTGAAGGTACTGAAAAGGCAAACTTTTCTGCGTCATCCTGACACAGTGGAATTGTAAAGAAACAGTCCTTTAGATCAATGACTAATAAGTCCCAATCTTCGGGTAACATAACAGGAGATGGCAAACCAGGCTGTAAGGATCCCATATTTTCCATAACTGCATTGATCACTCTTAAGTCCTGCAACAACCTCCATTTGTCATTTTTCTTAGGGATCGTAAAAATTTGGGTGTTCCAAGGACTATTAGAGCAGACAATATGTCCTGCTTTCAATTGTTCATCCACCAATTGCTTGATTTTTAGCAGCCTTTCAAGACTGAGTCACAATTTGAGTCTTCATTTGACTCAACAAGTCTGTACCAATCAGGGTGATAGGCACATGCATGACATAAGGTCTTGTAGAGACCACTGCGCCATCAGGAAACAGAAATGCAATAACATCATGACTAACTCATGTCGATTGTGTTCCCCCAATACCAAATATTCCAGATGGAGCCAAAACTGTGGGCCATGCTGTTGGCCATTGTGATTCAGAAATGACTGTTACATCGGCTCCTGTATCAATTAACATCTTTGTGTTCTCTGGCCATTCCTGGCGTCATGACTATTTTACATTCAGGTTTAGTTTTTGCTATTTCCATAGACAGGTATACTTGCGGAGATCCTGTTGAACCAAATTCCTTGTTTCCCTGTTCTGCAGTACCCGGTTGTGGGACACAAGGCTTGAATGGTATAGGTAAATGATCATAAGTATATACTTGCTTTTATTGTGGTAATTCTGTAGCAACTTGTAATATACATTTGCTTTACCAGCAGTAATTTGTAATACAGAAATTAATGGAAACAAAGCCTACCATGGATCAGATAGCCTTCACAGGTTGTGACTGTAACAAGCAGGAAAGGTTAACTAATATAAACTACAGTTGTGGTCTTCTATTTAGTATAACTATCACTGTTGACCCCTAGGCTCAAACTCTTCTGACCCTCATAACTCTATGTTCTCTCTGGTGGCGGCAGCAGTCTGGGAGTTTTCAGGACTGTTCGCAGCTAAGGAGAGTGCTGTGGGAGTTGCTGGGGGGGGGGGCAATAGGGGTTTTGCACATACCTGAACACATTTGTATGTAATTGTACGGATTTTCTTTAATCAATAATGTTTAATTAAAGCTGTCTAACTTAGTTTTCAAGCCAGAGTGCCTCTCTCTCATTCTCTCTCTCCTTCCCTACCTGGGTGGGAGGGGATAGAGAGCATTGTTGTCTCTGGTTTAATTGCTGATCCTGAGTCAAACCATGATGCTAGACTATAAGGCTACATAAAATAATTTGACAGGAAAAAAGAATAAGATTATATGTTAAGGTTTAATTAAAAAATAGGATACTTTTTAAACAAACAAACAAGATACCAGCTATTCACTTTTCATATTTAAAATGCTTTTCCTTCTTCCCCCATATAATAATCCTTCTGGAGGGTTAAAACTAAAACCTATTTCCTTACAAAAAATGTTTTACACATTTAAAAAATGTTTAATGATGTTAATCTGGTAGAATATATGATGCAGAGTTCAAGTTTTATGAATGCATATGAAAGTTCCTATTTTCATATATATGCATGTCATTTGGACAGATACTGAAAATTTAATTGACAAAGTAGTCCTATTATTGCACAGTTTCTTATCATAGATATTAACAGTTTCAAAGTTTTTGAAAGTTCCACCACCCATTACCTTCAGGGTAGCCTTCAACAAGCCATTGTACCTTTCAACTTTCCCTGAGGCTTGTGCATAGTATGGGATATGGTAGATCCATTCAATACCATGCTCTTTAGCCCAGTCAGTGACAAGACTGTTTTTGAAATGAGTCCCATTGTCTGACTCAATTCTCTCTGGAGTACCATGTCTCCACAAAATTTGCTTCTCAAGACCCAGGATAGTATTCCTGGCTGTGGCATGAGGCACAGGATATGTTTCCAACCGTCCTGTACTTGTTTCCACCATTGTAAGCACATAGCACTTACCCTGGCGGCTCTGAGGCAGTGTGATGTAGTCAATTTGCCAGGCCTCCCCAAACCTGTACTTTGACCACCTCCCCTCATACCACAAAGGTTTCAACTGTTTTGCCTGCTTAATTGCAGCACAAGTTTCACAGTCGTGGATCACCTGTGCAATAGTGTCCATGGTTAAGTCCACCCCTCGGTCACGAGCCCATTTGTATGTTGCATCTCTGCCCTGATGACCTGAAGCATCATGGGCCCACCGAGCTAGAAAGAGCTCACCCTTGTGTTCCCAGTCTAAGTCT